>NC_136324.1:5617445-5793616 GCF_964198595.1 Lampetra fluviatilis
TAGCACGCGACTGCTCTCCCACCCTCGTCTCCCTGCCCCCCCCCCGTTTCCCTGCCCCCCCCCCCGTTTCCCTGTCCCCCCCCCCCCCGTTTCCCTGCCCCCCCCCCCGTTTTCCCTGCCCCCCCCCCGTTTCCCTGTCCCCCCCCCCCGTTTCCCTGTCCCCCCCCCGTTTCCCTGTCCCCCCCCCCGTTTCCCTGCCCCCCCCCCGTTTCCCTGTCCCCCCCCCCCCGTTTCCCTGTCCCCCCCCCCGTTTCCCTGCCCCCCCCCCGTTTCCCTGCCCCCCCCCCGTTTCCCTGTCCCCCCCCCCCCGTTTCCCTGTCCCCCCCCGTTTCCCTGCCCCCCCCTCCCGTTTCCCTGCCCCCCCCCCCGTTTCCCCTGTCCCCCCCCCCCGTTTCCCTGTCCCCCCCCCCGTTTCCCTGTCCCCACCCCCCCGTTTCCCTGCCCCCCCCCGTTTCCCTGTCCCCCCCCCCGTTTCCCTGCCCCCCCCCCGTTTCCCTGTCCCCCCCCCCCCCGTTTCCCTGTCCCCCCCCCGTTTCCCTGTCCCCCCCCCCCGTTTCCCTGCCCCCCCCCCGTTTCCCTGTCCCCCCCCCCCGTTTCCCTGCCCCCCCCCCGTTTCCCTGTTCCCCCCCCCCGTTTCCCTGTCCCCCCCCCCCCGTTTCCCTGCCCCCCCCCCCCCGTTTCCCTGCCCCCCCCCCCCCGTTTCCCTGCCCCCCCCCCCGTTTCCCTGCCCCCCCCCCCCGTTCCCTGCCCCCCCCCCCGTTTCCCTGTCCCCCCCCCCGTTTCCCTGTCCCCCCCCCCCCGTTTCCCTGTCCCCCCCCCGCCTCTCCACCCCCCCCCCCCCGTCTCCCCCCCCACCCCGTCTCCCTGTCCCCCCCGTGTCCCTGTTACCCCCCCCCCCCACCTGTCTCCCTATCCCCCCTCCCCGCCCCACCCCCGCGCGCCGATCCCCCCCCCCCACGTGGAGCCCCTCACTTCCGGGAAGTAACCTGTCGCGCGCGTGCCCACGTGACTCGGCGCGACCAATGAGCGGCGCGCGCTGTCTCCTCCTCGCTGCGGCTGCGTGGCGGAGCGAGCCGCGGGGTGGAGGAGAGGCGCCGCGATGTCTGCCGCGGTGAGCTGCGGTCTCTCCCCTCTCTCCTCTCCCCTCTCCTCTCCCCTTCTCTCTCCTCCTCGAGCCTAACAACTTACTTGGGGCTCCTTGCTGCCCGATTAAAGACAATGTCAATGTTCCTCCCCAGCTCCATTCTCGTCTCCCACTCCGAGCCCCCCTACCCCACCTCATCTCCCACCCACCACCCCCCCCCCCACGTTGTTCCCCGTCTCTCCGTCCCCGTGTGAGTCTACGAAGCCCCCCACCACCACCCCCCCCCCCGGGTCGGACATCCCTCAAGCCGGCAGCGCTCGAGGGCTGCGCGCCCCTTCCTCAGCGGCTCCGATCGCCGTCTGACGAGGAACGGAGCCTTTGTGCCGTGGTGATAACTAGTTGGCGCTCGTGCGTGCGATCGACGATCATCGATTAACTCGCATCGATCGTGGGAATACATCGGCACGGCTCGCGTTGTTGCAACTTCAGGCGGCGGCGGCGGCACTAACTCCCCACTCCCTGTCTCTCCACGTGTCTCCCAAAGTGGTCTCATCCCCCCACCATCACCCCCATCGCTCCCCTTGTCCATGCCCGTACTCTCCCAGTGACTCTGCCCCCGTGCCCCCCTCGCTGCCCCCCTCACTGCCCCCCTCCCGCCCCCCTTCCTGGCCCCCTCACTGCCCCCCTCACTGCCCCCCTCACTGCCCCTCCCCTGCCTCCCCCCTGCCCCCCCCCTGCCCCCCCCCCTGCCCCCCTCCCTGCTCCCCTCCCTGCCCCCCCTGCCCCCTCCCTGCCCCCCCCTGCCCCCCTCCCTGCCCCCCTCCCTGCCCCCCTCGCTGCCCCCCTCCCTGCCCCCTCGTTGCCCCCCTCCTTGCCCCCCTCCCTGCTCCCCCCTGCCCCCCTCCCTGCCCCCCTCTGCCCCCCTCCCTGCCCCCTCGTTGCCCCCCCTCCTTGCCCCCCTCGCTGCCCCCCTCCCTGCCCCCCCCTGCCCCCTCACTCCGCCAGGACTGCCCGTCGTCACACGCTGGTGGCCGTGCCCCTGCTGAGCACGCCGCGGAGCCAGCGGACTGACGACGACGACGGCGACTTGAAGGACATCGACTCGGAGCAGTCGCCAGGCAACGGGAGATGCCCGGAGAAGATGACGAGCCCGTGCCGTCGTCATGGAGATGATGGCGTCCCGGTGGCCGGCATCGACCTCGAGCAAGTCGACGGTGACCGCCACCACCACCAGCAGCAGCAGCAGCAGCCGCCGCCGGGCGCGGATCGTGCAGAAGACGACTGGACAACGTTGAGGGGAAACAGCAGCAGCAGGAGCAGCAGGAGCAGCAGGAGGAGGGGGGAGGAGAGGGGGGGAGCGATGGGCAACTTGGGGCGGCCTGCGACTTCGAGCCGCCGGAGGGAGGGTTTGGCTGGGTGGTCATGGTCGCCTCCATGTGGGCAACGGGGCCATCTTCGGCATCCACAACTCGTTCGGGATCCTCTTCCTCGCCCCCTGCTGCAGTTCGGGGGCGACGGCGGCAGCAGCAGCAAGGCGTGTGAGTGGGGGGGGTGGTGGGGGGGGGGTGTGGTGGGTGGGGGGGTGGTGGGTGGGGGGGGTGGGGGTGGTGGGGGGGGGGGTGGTGGGGGGGGTGAGTGGTGGGGGGGTGGGGGGGGTGAGGGGTGGGGGGGTGGTGGGGGGGGGGTGGTGGGGGGGTGTGAGTGGTGGGGGGGGGGGGTGTGAGTGGTGGGGGGGGTGAGTGGGTAGGGGGTGGTGTGAGTGGTGGGGGGGGAGTGGTGGGGGGGGTGTGAGTGGTGGGGGGGGTGGTGGGGGAGGGGGGGCGGTGGGGGGGGTGGTGGGGGGGGGGAGTGGTGTGAGTGGTGGGGGGGAGTGTGAGTGGTGGGAGTGGGTGTGAGTGGTGGGGGGGAGGGTGTGAGTGGTGGGGGGGTGTGAGTGGTGGGGGGGGGGGGGGGGGTGGTGGTGGTGGGGGGGGTGAGTGGTGGGGGGGGTTGTGGTTGGTGGGGGGGGTGTGAGTGGTGGGGGGGGGGTTGTGAGTGGTGGGGGGGGGGGCTCGTTCACTTGGGGGGTGTTGGGGGTCGCTCACCTGGTGGGGGGGGGGCCACTGAACTTTTCCACGCGAGACTCTTGTCTTCTCTCCTGCCTGTGGGTGGTGTTCATCGTCGGTACATCTGTATTTGCAATCCATATCAGAATCATAATATTTACTTATTCAGGAGGAATCCGATGTGTCGGGCCGGGGTGAGAACGTTACAACAACAATCAATTCAAACACGTGATAGTTGTGCAAATTACAACAATGGTAAACAAATCACCCGAACACAACACGTACCAATAGAACTAAACCATCTCCATCCTACCAGACAAACCCCAGCTGAGGTATTAGTAACTTATTCTTTAGAAGGAACTTGGCCGCACATGATTATCCTGACAAAGTGGCACCAGCATTTGGACATTCATATCACATGTATACACGTGTCGCCAGTTCGGTTCTATCTCCCGGCACGGCAGTTTAAAACACTAAACAACTAAATTAAATCGCGACGTTTCGGGCACAACACAAGCGTCCTTCTTCAACGTAGCGAAAGCACAACTGCTTAAGTGACACACTTAAGTGACACTTAAGTGACACAGTTAAGTGACACACAGTGACACACTTAAGTGACACACAGTAACACACTTAAGCGGTTGTGCTTTCACTATGTTGTCCCCCCCCCTGAAGAAGGACGCTTGTGTTTGCGCCCCGAAACGTCGTGATTTCATTTAGTTGTTTTTCATAGATTTTATTTTTTTACCCACGTGACTTTACCGAAAAGACCAAAGAGTATGAATCCTTGCAGTCACGAAAGCTTCAAA
Source organism: Lampetra fluviatilis (assembly GCF_964198595.1). Taxonomy (NCBI): domain Eukaryota; kingdom Metazoa; phylum Chordata; class Hyperoartia; order Petromyzontiformes; family Petromyzontidae; genus Lampetra; species Lampetra fluviatilis. The sequence goes on from NC_136324.1 coordinate 5,621,384, forward strand.
TCTAGAATTGGGGGGAAGAGTTAATGGGTCCAATTCGCACTTTAAGCAAAAAACATTGATACTTACAATTTTCGGTTAATATATTTCCTGAACGTGGGATGAGAGTCCGGCCGGTTTGTTAAACTTTAACCTTCAAAACTCCGGAGCGCTTGACCCAGATTCTACCCTCCTCCAGTGGAGACCTTTCCCTTCGCAGTGGCGTGAGCAAGCAAAGGGCGCCACCGTGGCTAGGAGATGTTAGCTATCTCGCCTGGTATGCAGGAGGTCGTGGGTTCGATCCCGACCCAGACGCTTGCTGTATATTTGGAGTTTGCGTCTCTCTCATCATCATCACGGTGGCTAGGAGATGTTAACTACCTCGCCTGGTATACAGGAGGTCGTGGGTTCGATCCCGACCCAGACGCTTGCTGTATATTTGGAGTTTGCGTCTCTCTCATCATCATCATCACGGTGGCTAGGAGATGTTAACTACGTCGCCTGGTATGCAGGAGGTCGTGGGTTCGTTCCCGACCCTGACACCTGCTGTATATTTGGAGTTTGCGTGTCTCTCTCTCATCATCACGGTGGCTAGGAGATGTTGACTACCTCGCCTGGTATGCAGGAGGTCGTGGGTTCGATCCCGACCCAGACGCCTGCTGCTGTATATTTGGAGTTTGCGTATCTCTGTTTCCACGTGGTCGCGTGGATTTTTCTCCGGGTCCTCCGCTTTTTCCCTCCATATTTAGAAACATGCGTTTAGAGTCTTTGGCTGCTATAAATTTCCACACGACGATTAGCCACTTTGGTGATTTATCATTTGTGGCCAGTTCACTTCTGAAAAAAGAGCTGTACAACTCAGTGGGCCTTATCTGGTAAAACACAGAAAAATAAATTGCGTGGATGCACCTTGACCATGTTTGGGGAATGTGCCATCCCAGTGGAATGCAGGAGATCTCTGCCGTCAAACTGTATTCATAATAATGTTATTATAATGCTGGTGCTTCACATTTGGGACTTTTCTATTGGCTACTGCTGCACTAGACGAGAACACGCCACATGCACCCAGATGTGGTTTTAATTGTTGAACTCTGTTGACAGTCAACACGAGCATTGTTCAAGGCTGCAGTCCCTATGTCCGTTCCTTTACACGGGGAGTCCTGATGATGATGAATTGGAGCTGGGCGGGAGTGTGTGATGAGTTGGTTTTGGGAAAAACAGAACTTGATGAAAAGCATCTGCATGGCAATATGTCCAAGGTATGTCATCGGCGCATGTTGCCTACTGTGACTTATTAGATCAGAAACACGGGCATGTATTTGCAAGGTGAATGAAATATGTGCCAACAAGAGTGGAGAGATGCACGCTTGGAAATAGTGTGAAACAAAGAGGTAGGTCTGGATTAGATGATATCCACTGGTTATAGATATAATTCTAACTGCAGGATACACCGCTAGGAGGGGACGGTGGGTGGGAGAGATTATTTACGAAGTGGCAAAGCAGGACCTCGCCCGAAAGAACCGTTCCACTGCAGAGATGGAGCAATGAAATCGGCCCGTGAGCAGGAGCTAAGTGGACTTTTGCATCACAGGACTGTGATTATATGGCGACGGCTTGGGGGCACCAACAGTGGATAGAGGTCATGGCTGAGGTTGAATGTGATGAAGAGCCCATTGAGGCCAGATGTCTCTTCTGCACGGCAGACTTGGGGAAAATTGCAACATTTAAGGTTGTAGAGTAACAAAGTAAAGTGCAGCGTTAAACAACTTAACAGTACTGTACGTGGGTTCTGAACACGCTTTTGAGGTTAATTTATCTTTAACCAGGTGGGAACTCTAGAAACAAAGATCGTCTGATTTTCAAGCAAGTGGTGACGCATAACCATGCAAATTGCAGCAATGTAAGAACGAAGATGAGAGGAACATTGGTTCGAGCTCATAGATGTCCCACAGTGTGTTGACCCGGCTTTGGCTGTCGTGCGGCTGGGTGCGTGAGGGTTTCCGGGCTCACTCGGGTCACGCCAGGACTTTCGGTGGAACTGGGAGCTGGGTTGGGCGAGATTCGGCTGGATGTCGGGTTGAGAGATGATTCAACCCGCCCCCTCCCACTGTAACCAACAAAGCCGCTGTTATGTTTTAGCGCCTTTTTAAGTGGTGGTGGGCAGAGGAATGTTTCGTTTTGTTAAAGTGTAACGATAGATTGTTGGCATTGTGCCGTGGTCCGCACCACATGTGCATTATTGCCAATTACTGTGCGTGGCTCTGTCGACAGTGAGTGATTGTTTGGAAATTATGGTTTTAATTGGGTCAGATTCCTGAGTGCATTACTCACATTAAGCAACTTCCAGTCGCAGTGAGTGGCAGTGGATTTTGGGAGATTAGGGGGCCCTTTGCATGCCAACGTTGTGCAGTTCCACGGCTACGTTGGACCCTGGCCGATGCCTGTGGAGCCAGAGGGAAGCCATCGGCTTGTGATAGAGAGAGGAAGATGCCATCCTGTTTTACTGTGCAGGTATCCCTCGATTTACGAACATTTAGCTTTTACGGCATTTTCATGTTTTACACAATTGACAAAGCACGAACACTTTGCGATTTGACGAAATCGAATTTCCACGTGAATGGAATTTCACTTGACAAGCGCCGTGAGGTCAAACAAGAACGACCCAGGAGGCTGTATCATCCACCCGCGACAGGGTCGTGGTATCTGTGAGGTACAACAGTAACGTCTCCGCATCGCCTTGCAAGTCCATTACAACAGCGGTCCCCAACCTTTTTGGCACCAGGTACCGGTTTTGTGGAAGACAATTTTTTCATGGACCGGGGGTGGGGGGGGGGTTTCATCATTGGGTCTTTCCCCCTTTTCAAAGAAGCTCTCCAGCGACGTTTGTTTTTTACTCATTGCGGCTACTAGGGGCTAGAGCTTGTGGGCTTACCAACACTGTGACTGAGACGAGTGCGCAGTGCGGGAAAGAGGCACGGACGGAAGTGGTCAATAAAATAATGGGGGCGGGCCACACGCGGACTCACCGCTCACCACTATGCGGTGTGTAGAGTGTGTACACACACGGACTCACCGCTCACCACTATGCGGTGTGTAGAGTGTGTACACACACGGACTCACCGCTCACCACTATGCGGTGTGTAGAGTGTGTACACACACGGACTCACCGCTCACCACTATGCGGTGTGTAGAGTGTGTACACACACGGACTCACCGCTCACCACTATGCGGTGTGTAGAGTGTGTACACACACGGACTCACCGCTCACCACTATGCGGTGTGTAGAGTGTGTACACATACGGACTCACCGCTGACCACTATGCGGTGTGTAGAGTGTGTACACACACGGACTCACCGCTCACCACGATGCGGTGTGTAGAGTGTGTACACACACGGACTCACCGCTCACCACTATGCGGTGTGTAGAGTGTGTACACACACGGACTCACCGCTCACCACGATGCGGTGTGTAGAGTGTGTACACATATGGACTCACCGCTCACCACTATGCGGTGTGTAGAGTGTGTACACACACGAACTCACCGCTCACCACTATGCGGTGTGTAGAGTGTGCACACACACGGACTCACTGCTCACCACTATGCGGTGTGTAGAGTGTGCACACACACGGACTCACCGCTCACCACTATGCGGTGTGTAGAGTGTGCACACACACGGACTCACCGCTCACCACTATGCGGTGTGTAGAGTGTGCACACACACGGACTCACCGCTCACCACGATGCGGTGTGTAGAGTGTGTACACACACGGACTCACCGCTCACCACTATGCGGTGTGTAGAGTGTGTACACACACGGACTCACCGCTCACCACTATGCGGTGTGTAGAGTGTGCACACACACGGACTCACCGCTCACCACTATGCGGTGTGTAGAGTGTGTACACACACGGACTCACCGCTCACCACGATGCGGTGTGTAGATTGTGTACACACACGGACTCACCGCTCACCACTATGCGGTGTGTAGAGTGTGTACACACACGGGCTCACCACTATGCGGTGTGTAGAGTGTACACACACGGACTCACCGCTCACCACTATGCGGTGTGTAGAGTGTGTACACACACGGACTCACCGCTCACCACTATGCGGTGTGTAGAGTGTGTACACACACGGACTCACCGCTCTCACCTCCTGCTGTGGACCGGTACCGGTCTGTGGCCCTGGGGTTGAGGACCCCTGCATTCGATTTAAAGCGTTCGTGACTGCAGGCATTCATCTTCTTGGTTCTTTCGGTAAAGTCATGTAGAAAAGGAAATAATAAAATAATAAATATAAAACATAATAAAATAATTCTCACGACGTTTCGGCCACAACGCAAGCAGCCGTCCTCAGGTGAAGACCAGGTCTGTCGGGGAGACAGCGTCTGAAATGGCTGCTTACGTTGTGGCCGATACGTCGTGAGAATTCTTTTATTATGTTTTATTTTTATTATTTTATTACTTCCCTTCTACATGACTTTACCGAAAGAACCAAGAAGATGAACATGTATATCGTTTGGTGAGTTCCCTGAAACGGTTAATTATTAATGTTTTAAGATACTGATTATTCAATTGTTCTAATATTTGTTGTTTTATGATTATTTTTTATTGTGAAAAGTACGGGTGTAAGGGTGGCTAGGAGATGTTAACTATCTCGACTAGTATACAGGGGTTCGTGGGTTTGATCCCTACCCTGAAGCCTGCTTTATATTTGGAGTTTGCGTGTTCTCCCCGTGGACACGTGGAGTTTTGTCTGGGTCCTCCGGTTTTCCCCTCCACATTTATAAACTTGCGTTCAGAGTATTTGGCTGCTAGAAATTTCCACGTGATAAGCCACTTCGTTGAGCTGACATTTGTGATAGCCAAGTCGCTTCTGCAAAAAGTGCTATGTAGCATTACCTGGTGAAATAAAAAATAGTTTGGTGTTTTTTTTTGATAGGCTAGGAGTAGCGTTTGAATTACTTTCTGAACTCTGAAACGCCTCCTTAATTTTTGCGTATAAAATATTATTTTTATTAAATTTCTTTTACGCGGTTTTTTTTTACCTATGCATCCGTATTTGTAAATCGAGGGTTACCTGTGTTTCACAGGGCCTTAGTAACGACAGGTATGCGTCGCAACAATTCTGGCATCATTTGAAAACCGTCTGGCTACTCCAAAATCCAGAGGAAAATGTAAACCTTTGAAAAATGTTCTGGTTAAGAAAACAACATTTTTTATACATATAAAAAACATCTTTCTAGATTTGAAGCTTTCGTGACTGCAAGGATTCATACTCTTAGTTTTTTTCGGTAAAGCCACGTATGTCAAATTAAAAAGAAATAATACAAATAAATAATAAAGTATTATAAATAATATAAATACAATCATAAATCACGACGTTTCTGCCCACTTCAGCAATTGTTTCTTGCTGAGGTTGTGCCACCTGATGACGGGCGCTTGTGTTGCGCCCGAAACGTCGTGATTTATTATTTTATTTCTATTGTTATTTCCATCATTTTATTAATTTTTAATTTTACCTACGTGACTTTACCGAAAAAACCTAAGAGTATAAAAAAATCTGTTAAACTCTATTCCTATTTGTGCAACAAACCCCCTCTGAATTTTGTTCAGAACCTGTTCCAGTTCATTTATGGAGCCAGTGGGCGGGCCCACAAGGGGGAATGGATACGAAGCATAAGCCGAAGCAGTGCACGACGATGCGTGGGGGAGAGATGGCAGCTTCGATTGAGTCGCACTGAGAGAGAGAAACAAGTATAACCCGTAAAAACAAAGTTTTTCACTCTAAATCCTTTATATGCGTGGCGGCTAGAGTCCTCTCGTCCTCTGGCTTGAGATGGCTGCCACCTATGGGTCAGATGATTGCATTGCACCATTAAGCAATTGGTTATTAAATCTAATATTTTTGTCCTAAAAAGTGTAACATTTTGGAATTTTTTTCTCACGAACATTAATTGTCACGCACAACGAGTCTGTGTGGAAAATATCAGCTCGATTGGATCACGGGAAGTGGGTTAAAAACGACCGAAAGATTTGCACGGTCCTAAGCAAGCAAGCGAACTTAATATAAAGGATTTAAAAAGGGGGCATGTGGGCCAGAGAACGGAGAACAGCAGAAGCGCAATTTCGAGGTGGCGTCGTCAAGAAAAGGAACTGGGCTTCCAAAGATGGCACACGAAGAGATGTTGGCCGGTAGCCGGGACCAACGATGCCACGAGCGAGAAATGGCAAATAACAGCAAACATCGGTACAATAAAATACAACCATAGGGTCCAAAGTGTTAACACAAACAATGCAACTAATGTGGCATATACAGGGCGCTTCAAAAAAATGTTAACGCTTCTGAGAATTTGCAACAATATGAGAAATGTGCCTCCGGGCTCTGGAGACCACCTGGAGAAGATTCCAGGCACGCGTTGACAACGACGGTGAACAAGTGGAGACTGACTTTTTGAAGCGATTAACATACTTTTGTTATGTTACAGTGTATTATCTGTTCCTTTTCCACTAAAAACGATAGTCCCATCTAAGTGTTAACATTCTTTTGAAGCACCCTGCACAAAACAAGTTTAATGTTTCATACAACAATCTTAGCCTGCTCACTGTGTGCCGAGCTCTCTACGGATAGCCCTATGTGTATGTTTGCGCGCCGTTAGCTGTGCCGTGCATTGCCGGTGCCGTGCGCTCTATAACCGCATGTGCTGTGGGTGGTGGTGTGCCGGCAGCGTTTGTGGGCGCGCTGGCCATGGGCATGCTCTTCCTGTGCGCGCCGGTCGTGAGTTTGTTCACCGGCCGCTTCGGCTGCCGCATCACGGCCGTGGGTGGGGCCACCGTGGCCTTCGCTGGGCTCCTGTGCAGCTCCTTTGTGAAGTGAGTTGACGCGCATTGCCCCGTCCGTGCGCTTCACGCTCGCACGTGCCTACAGCCTGCTTGCCTCAATGTGCTTTCATGTAAGGCTGCTTTCCCGGGTCCGTATGTCTGACGTGTCTGGATTTCATTTTCCTTTCTCGATAGTGGGAAGTACCATTGCAATTGAATGGCTCTGCCTCCACACTCACCCCTCTCTAATAGCACATGCCTGTTTTGTTGTATTGTAATAATACTCTTGGAGACGGCTTGTGGAATCGGTCCTTTTATTTACTTATCTCAGTTCACAAGCACTCCCCGTTGTTGGCAGGCAATGGGAAGTGGACAGACAGATCGCAAGAGACGCACCGCCACGTGGCACTCGGAGCCCCGCTCGCGCGTGGCCCCTCTCTCTCTTCGTTCCTTGTCTGACCACGTGTCCCTCGGCTCTTCCCTTATTTAATGCCTGGGTCACGTGGTACGCTCCAGCCAATCCTTAATAGCCTGCGCTGAACGTTCCAGATTCCCCATCAACTCCCGGGACCACGCCCCTGACTTGTCTTCCCATTGGCTGAAGCCAAGACCAGCAGAACCAATCGTCCTAGCTGACTTCCCTTGATCACGCCAGGGCCATGCTCCCAGGCTCTCCCCCCATTGGCTGTAGAGCAGGACCGGCAGAGCCGATCACCACGTGAGCCGGACATCGGCTCTCATTACAGTATTATCAAAAGGGGGATCAGATCACGCATCAGGTTTATTGTAGGTGCTAGAGCGGATAAGCACCACTGTGGCCAAAGAGCCACGTGATTGAGTCAAAGATCAACAAGAGTTCCGTATTATTAGCATCGTTCACGTAAACTACGCAGGCTTTCTAAAACGACCTCGGCAGACGTAGCCCGACTCTGAAGCCTTCTTACCCGGCGGTGCGGTGGTTGCTGTTTGTAGACATCTGTGAGATGTGCTTAAAGATTGTGGCTTTCTGTGGTCACGGCCTGCAGACAGCTGGACCTGCTGTACCTCACCTACGGGGTGGTGTTCGCCGTGGGTGCCGCCTTCGCCTTCCAGCCCTCGCTCGTCATCCTGGGCCACTACTTCAAGCGCCGGCTGGGGCTGGTGAACGGCATAGTAATGGCGGGCAGCAGCGTGTTCACCGTGGCGCTGTCCTACATCATGAAGCACATGCTGGCCTCGTTTGGGCTGGTGCTCACGCTGCAGGCGCTCGCTGCACTCATGCTGCCGCTCATCGTTGCGGGTTTCGCCTACCGGCACGACCCCCACCCCCCACCGCCCACCCCCCGCACCCTTCCACGTTGCCGCGTGCGTCTCCTCGTGCTGTATGCCCCAACGGGGGGGCCAAATGATTCCGATTGCCACCGTCCAGCCCCACGGTTCGGTGGGGACTGTGACGATTCAAGAATCGATTTGTGTTCAGTGTTATCTTAGGGGCCTGTTTACAAATCCATGTTCGGCTCACGACCAGGTGGTTCATCACTCTCCCGGTAATTACCTGGCAGAACAATCTGAAGGTTAAAGTTCAACAAATCGGCGGGACTCTCTTCCCACTTTCAGGAAATATATTCACGAAAATTGCAATATTTTTGCTTAAAGTGCTGTGTTTGAACAGTTGCTGCTGTGCGCTATGACTGCCCTAACCGTTCCACTTGTTCACTGACGTACTTAGTGGTCATGGCGCAATGGTCAGCGCACTGGAATTTCAATCCAGAGGTCGCAGATTTGATTCCGTCTATGCACGGAAGTCGAAACAATGGGACAAGCTTCTTACAACCACCCCCCAGTCCCCACCCATCGGTGTACCTGCAGAAACCACGTTGGATCAGTTTAACACGTAGGCTTTCGCGACCGATATTATCCACGATTGAGGTTTAATCGGCAGGTCGCACGTGGTGGCGTAGAGAGCGGGTCCTCCCACCACCTCCAAATACAACCGCTGGTCAGGGAAGAGTAGACCAAATGCCCGCTCGCATGAGTAGAGGCCGTTCCGCCGGCATAGGCATGAGCACATGGTTGGTTATGTACGGTGCGAAAGAAGTTTTCCATACAGCTGCAGTTGCAGGGCTGCACTTTTACCTGTTATGTTAAAAGTAATGCATTTAGTAGCTGCAGAGAGCATAAATAAATCTTATATGTACAACGTATATAAATCTAACACATTCTTGCAGAGGGAGCTGGTAGGAACGTTGGGTTGCTCGGTCAATGGCCAGGGTCAACGGCGGCGTGGTGTATTCCGCAAATATGCGCGACTGTGAGGGTGGGCACAAGCCGGCGTGAGTAGGTTAAACGTTGAGTTTTATAAGGGCACCACGGGGTGACCAGCCCCTTCCCACTCAGCCCCACCCCTCCCACCCCCCACCCAGCCCCACCCTCCCCACCCAGTCCCTCCCCACCCAGTCCCTCCCCACCCAGCCCCTCCCCACCCAGCCCCTCCCTGCACGACGGACGGACACAATAATCCCCTGTGGGCTGGTGTAACCAGGAGGATCCTGCCAGTATAATGTTCACTTGTTGCACATACAATTCAGTCGTGAGTTTAAGTGTGACACTGCTGCTCTGTGGTGATGACTTGTCGTGGGTCTCTCGTAAACAGTCTGGTTTTCGAGAGGATTACTGCACCACCACAAGCAATAATGTGTCAAATGTTCTCTTCAGTAAACTGGATAAAGGTCACTACTTTGCTGTACACTATTCCTCGACTTGTCAAAAGCCTCTGATACTGTAGATCATGATAGTCTTTATAAAACACTTGGTCAACTAACATTTTCAGACAGTACGATAAACTGGCTTATGAGTAACCTATCAATTCGGCTGACATTTATGCACTTATGCAATGTGTACTTCTTTACTTTATATTTAGTTACTTATTTTGAGTGACTTGCTTTCCTATTTCCTATCATGCACTTGTATTTGCATGTTGTTGTAAACCTCTGACGACCCCCGCGTCCGCTGGACATCTGTCGAAAAAAAAATACTTTCATAACCGCCATCGGATGCCCTCCCAGGAATTAAACGAACAAAGATTCTGACGACACATTTCACTGCTGTGATCTCTCTGTGCACTTGCTCACCAGCTGTGACCTCCCCCCCCCGCCGCCCCCCTCTCTGTTCAGGCCCCTGATGCCCAGGCTCAATGTGGAAGGGGCTCGGACCAATGCCGCCCCCTCTGGCTGTGGCCGCTGCCCTCCGTTGAGAATAAAGACGTTCTGCGTCTGGGTCTCCGGGGTCCCCATTGCCCTGTTCGGATATTTTGTGCCGTACGTCCACCTCGTGAGTTCACGGGGATTTGTCTCCCGGTTTCTTGTTTTGTTTGCTTGCCCGACGAGTAATGGATGACCTTCGATTGAAAGCTTTCGTGACTGCAGGGATTCATCTTCTTGGTTCTTTCGGTAAAGTCACGTAGAAGGGAAGTAATAAAATAATAAAAATAAAACAACCATTCTCACGACGTTTCGGCCACAAGACGCTGTCTTTCCGACAGACCTGTTCTTCACCCGAGGACGGCTGCTTGCGTTGTGGCCGAAACGTCGTGAGAATTATTTTATTATGTTTTATTTTTATTATTTTATTATTTCCCTTCTACGTGACTTTACCGAAAGAACCAAGAAGATATATTAATGTTATAACACTAATAATGACATTAATAGTGAATAAAGTTATCGTTACAAATGAATATACTTACCAGTGCCACAGACCGGCTGAATTGCACGGAGCGACGATGTCATGGCAGCAGGCGTGTTGCTTGGGGGGGTTATCTTCCTGGCTTCTGATTGGTTGTTGCAGTGTGAGTGGCGACGTCATCCCTAGCAACCGCTGCCGCTCCCATCGTGGTGCGATCTCACTGAGATCCCCATATTTCCTTTGAATTATTACACGTTTCTTCCGGAAGGCATTGCGGATCTTACCGCAATCGCTTCCTGCCGGAAACATTTTTACGGGCACCTTCTAGTCACTTTAAGATGTTTTTTTGTTCATGTTTTTGTTTTTGGTTTGTTGCGGTTGCACCCGATTCAAGAGCCGAATGGCTCACAGGGCAAAACCAAATAAATGAAACTTGAAACTTGTACTCGGGATACCCTGTTCTGCATTGCCGAGGATTCATGTGGCGTGCCGTGGGGCGTGCCGCGTGACAGTCCGTGCGCTGTGCCCGTACCGGCGAGTGCAGATGAACTACGTGAAGGAAAACCTGGATGAGGAGGCTGCTCAGCACGATTACGTGCTCATCATCTGCATCGCGGTGTCTTCTGGGCTGGGCCGCCTTGGCTTCGGTTGGCTGGCGGACATCATCCCCGGGGTCAAGAAGGTCTACTTGCAGGTGCCGCGCGCCGCCAGCCATCTCCACGCCGTGACCGTGCCTTCGCGCGCACGCGGCCTCTCGCTTGCGCCGCGAGCCAGCGGAGGGATCGTATTGTGGCGGTGATGCGGCGGTGTCGTTTACGGGTGCCGGTGAGGAATCTGGCGCCGCGCATTGCCGGGCACGCCCCGCGGAGCCGCGCGCGCGCGCTCACATGACCTGTACGCGTGTCCGGGCCGCGCAGATCGTCGCTTTCCTGGCGGTGGGCCTCATGTCGGCGCTCATCCCCATGTGCTCCTCGCTGGGTTCCCTGGTGGCGGTGTGCATCGTCATGGGGCTGTTTGACGGCTGCATCACGTCGCTAATGGCCCCCATCTGCTTCGAGCTCGTGGGGCCGCACCACGCCTCGCAGGCCATCGGCATCGTGCTGGGCCTCATGTCTGTGCCTATGACCGTTGGGCCTACGGTGGCAGGTGAGGTATGCAGTGTGTGTGCTCACGTGTGCTTGCGTGTGGTAGCGTAGTGGTTAGCTCACAAACACAATGGCCAGACATTTACACCATTGGAACCTCATTTGCCAGTAAAAAATATGATAAATGTTTTTTTTACCCTTTTATCTGGCAACCAAACTGACACCTTTTTTTACAAGGAGTCATGGTTGCATAGACCACAATACCTGCAGCCATAATGCAAACAAAAAACATAACTCTGATAATATATGCACTGTCCTTAGAGCCAACCCATGTGAGACTAGGCTCTAAGGAAAGCTGTCTCGGGTGTGGACCAATCAACTTCAAGGACAGTGCATACATTATCAGAGTTATGTTTTTTGTTTGCATTATGACTGCAGGTATTGTGGTCTATGCAAACGTGACTCCTTGTAAAAAAGGTGTCAGTTTTGTTGCCAGATAAAAGGGTAAAAAACCAATTATCTCAATGACCAGAGTTTGATTCCTGCTCTGGATAATATTTGAACTGTTCCTGGGCCTCCCTGAGGTTGACTCAACCGTAAATGAGTACCTGGTGTGGTGTGTAAACATCAGCACTTGGGAGATGAAGGTGGCCGGGCGTGGTGTTGGCCACTCACCCTCGTGTGTGCTGTGCCAGCCTTCATAGATGCTGCTAAAAGCACTTGCCCCATCAGTCTGTTAAAGGCTCCATGGGGGGGGGGATCTCCGTATTTGTGCGCTTGCATGGACAGCAGTGAAATCTTAATTTGATCTTGATCTTCATTTGATTGCTGATGATGGCTGACATCAGTAGCAAATATCTGATTTGGTTGTGGGCCTCCCTTAGATCGACTTCGCTTGAGCATTTTTGTGCGGGATGTAAACTGGGCGTGGTACTGGCCACACTATCCCGCGTTGTGCCTTGCTGGCATCAATGGATGGTTGCTAACAGCACTTGCCCTGACAATCTGTTAGAGGCTGCACGGAGGATTGTTGTCTTTGTGCTTGTACGGGTATAAATGCGAGTGAGTGAACGAGCAAGCGCGTGTGGGGTTTGCGAGTGGAGAGTGAGTTGGGGCGGCGAGGGTTCCGTAACTAGACCTTGCTTGTCTCTAGGTCTCCTCCGGGACTTGACGGGCTCCTACGACATCCCCTTCTACCTGGCGGGCGTGCCGCCGCTGGTCGGTAGCGGCGTGCTCTGTTTTGTGCCGTACGTGGCCGTGCGTGCGTCCATGGAGGAGCAGCAGGGCCCCGAGGTGGGGGGGGCGCGGGGGACTCCGCTGACTCCCGGGGGCGCTGGCGACACGGCGGGGTCAAGGGGGCAGCTCCTGCTGAGATCCCCGGCCGAGGACAACGCTCCTCTGCCCGCCGGCCTGTGAAGTCAATCCGAGCTCTGTTAAGAACGCAGCGCGAAATGTCATCGTCGGTAAAAGGAAGCGTTTTATTTTTTTCGTCGTGGAGTTAAACGTTTCCGCGTAGAACACTAACCGTTTGACCTCTATTTAATGTTCATCCCACATTTTTGTTTTGGAATCATCTTGTTGTACGGCCTAAAAATTCCACGGTGTTTCTTGACATCTTGACATCCCAAATACCCGCAGGCCCACGCTGTGGGTATTCGGTCGAGTTGTTCAGTGCAGGAGCTCGCGATGTTTTTAAATGAGCCGATGTTTGTGGGATCGTCGCTCCGAGTCCAGGCTGATCGCAAAGAGTGCCGGGCGCAAGTAGCATGGTGCGCACAACTGCGCGTGTTGTTCCCCTCGCAATGATGTGACACTACGTCGCTCCGGGCTCCAGTTGGCTCGCAGCGCGACGCTGATTTTCTTTTTGTTTTTAAGGCATGAAATTTTTAGACGCACTGTGAGCTTTTAAAGCCCTTTTTGTATTTTTTAATGGATTGCATTTTTGTAGTAGATTCAGCTGTAGGTAGGTTTGGTTTACAAGTCTCTACACCGGTGACGGTAGTGTAGAGCTTCGCGTATACTTTAGGTTCGTCCGCACAGTGTTATACTTAGTCGCCGGTAAATCCTCATTCGAGCTGCAGACTCTACTAGGGTGCAGCTCCTCCTTGCTCAGTTGATGCAGGGCCAACTCATCAATAAGATGACCGCTGTGATTTGCTATCAAGTGGTACTGTGTACACGTTATCGACCTACGGAGGGGATGATGGGGCGAGTTGACCCTTGACTGTGATTTGAACTCAACACCTCATGATTGCGAGGTATGCGCTGTTAACCGAGCATGAGGGATTGGCCGTTATGAATTGATCGCCTTGATTCCTGCCGAGTTATGCTTGCAGTATTCCCTCATTATTTGCCAGGGATACGTTCCGACGATGCTTGTGAATCTCACATTTTTTGTGAGTTACCTTAAATACATCAATGAGCAAAATAAACACGTTAAAATTATCATAATCAAAAAAAAAATTTGGCAATTAAAAATAAATATCAAATATTATAAATAAATGTGAAAGTAACTCATCGCTTGATCTCTCATCACCTTATCTTTTCACTACATCTCTTCACTTCACCGCATCACATTCTCTCTCATCACTCTATCTCATCACTTTTTCTCCCTCTCTATCGCTCGATGGTGTCCGTGCAGAGTTTCAGATGCGATTAGTGGATAGCGAAAATCGCGGATAGCTCGTTCGTGAATAACGAGGGAATACTTTACAAGCGGCAAAGTGAGGGGGTCTCATGCCCCCCCCTTCCCCCCTCAATAGTTTCCTACCTCAAAGCACTTCTGAGTTAGCCTACAAAGCACCTGGACTCGCTTGCCTCTTGCGTTGCACTCAACTCTGCAAGTTGCCCGGTGCGTGCCTCAACAAAGTAGCCACGACGCTCCGTCAAACCGTGTTAAGCGCTTGAGTAGATGTTTTTGCATCGGTATAAATGCTGTTAAAAATGAGAATGAGTCAATTTGATACGTTCAAATAACAATACTTATTTTATTACATTACGTTTTATTTGTTTACCCATGGGCGATATGTCGCTGTTTCCTAATTGTGTAATTTGCAAGTACGTTTTTTGTTTTACTTGCCAAATCTTGACCATGATGCCATTGCGCCATAGCCTACTCTTCTTTTGAATGATGTCACGGGATCTTTAACTTACACTGGTTAATGCATCCTGTTAAGCCACATCACATTGATAACTGTATATCCATTAATTTCAATCGTGAATATCCACACCTCTGTTCTGTTTTTTTTTCGTTTCAATGATTTTCCATCGGGGAGCTGTGGGTTGAGGAGTGTGTCTGTTCTTGTGCCTCGACTCATTTCTACGACCATCACAAAACCGTGATCTCTCTGTGCCATGCATACACACACACACGAGAAGCAGCTATAAATGGGCTGTTCTGCGCAGCAACCGATACAGGGTTCTTACACAGAGCTTTCTGTCTGGTCCATGGACTTGTGTACATGCTTTCTACCACTGTGGACAAGATGTGAAAGATTTCGATTTAAAGCTTTCGTGACTGCAGGGATTAATCTTCTTGGTTCTTTCGGTAAAGTCACGTAGAAGGGAAATAATAAAATAATCCAAATATAACATAATAAAATACAATGTATTTTATGAAGTTTTATTTTTATTATTTCGGTAAAGTCACGTAGAAGGGAAATAATAAAATAATAAAAATAAAACATAAAATACAATGTAAAATACAATGTAATTTATTATGTTATATTTTTATTATTTTATTATTTCCCTTCTACGTGACTTTACCGAAAGAACCAAGAAGAAGATGTGAAAGTCCACCAATCGTACGTGGCGTGTACCTTATTAAGCACGGTTCCTCCATCTCTCAACACTGCTGCCATCACTGCCATTCTGAAGGACCCCCAACATAACCTTGTATTCATCAGCAAGCCCCTTGGGAGAATCTAATGCTGGTCAAAGGCTTCTCCGTACCCCTCTTCACATCTTACACCACCCAGTCCACCCCCGTGTCACTTCTGTCTCCCCTCGAGTGCCGTCGAACTATGCGCGTGGCTGGTAATTATTCCCTGGTTATGTTCTAATCAAACTGCTGCTGCTGCTTTTGTGCATCTCTATACAAGTGTCTTCTCAGAAACCTCTCTGCGCTATTGTTCCACGAGGTTGCCATTGGATTTTCTCAATGTGTCCGTCCATCCACTTGGAAACAACCATCCCTGGTTCAACACTGCCCAGCGTTGCTATGGTACTGTTACCCAGCTATGGCGTCCGCCAACCCCCCAGACCACGCTGTCGTATCCTGATGTAGTCTCTCGCCTTGGACTGGTTTGTGCTTTTTCAAGCTCAATATCCCCAAAAGTGGAAATATCTTATGCAACAAGTCTCTACTTGGTGAAACGTGGAATTCAAGCCAAAAACCCAAGCCTTAAACTTCGTAAATAAATGTAAAGCAGATTGATTGTAAACGGATTACGTTTTTGTTACGGTAACTGTTCTTCGGTGCAATTCAGAATGAAATGCAACAAATTGCGTCCGGCACATTCTATATGAAAATTAAATGAAATCACGGCGTCGTATGCCTCCTCTGTCTATGGCACGAAAAAAAAAACAGTTTACCGTTCATGCTCGACGTTTGTCCACATGCTTGTAAAGCTAACCATTCAAAATCCTTATTCTTTGGTTCTTTCGGTAAAGTCACGTAGGTATAAAATAAAATAAATCACGACGTTTAGATCGCAACACAAACGGTCGTCCTGTTGCGATCGAAACGTCGTGATTTGTTTTATTTTATACCTACGTGACTTTAGCCGAAAGAACCAAAGAGTATGGATTCCTACAGTCACGAAAGCTTCAAATCAAGATAAAAAAAATCCTACAAAAACGTAAATGAAGGAAAGAAAACAGGGAACATTCTTTCCAGTCATTTTTTTTTTACACTCGCAAAGATTTAGCACGAATTGGTACTACCACCTAAGCGAGCAAAGCTTTTAATGGCACCAATGTGTTTATCTAAATGAGTGCGTTTCCCCCCCCCCCCTCTTCAAATAGCCCACTCGCTTGAAATGGTTGTATAACGGAGTTCACTTTTATCAGCGACATAAATCAATTGGAACCACTCAAAGCGATTCCCAACACTGGTGGTAACGACACGTGCGGTGTCTGGCCTTGTGGACGTCTGCATGGCTGGCTGTGTTCAGGCTGTTGCTCGCTTGGCCGCATTTTTCCCACGTGCTTAACGTTACCTCCAACCCCCTCCTTGTCATGTGCACGCAGCGGGATCGTTACACTTGAGCTGTGGGTGTTTACGTGAAGATGTTCTTAAAGGAGCTCGTTTATAACCTCTTGTACTTTTTGCTAGAAATGTGAAAATCCTTTGACAATAAATTTCATTTGAAAGCCACCAAAGTTCTCGGCGTGTTGAATATAATGCCACACGTTGCGCAGTGCCGGATTAAGATAGTGCGGGGCCTGTAGCATACTGTATGTTATAAAGGGGCCCTAAAAATTGTAATATTAAAGCACCATTTTTTTACTTGCACGGTAAAGTAAGTTTATTTTTTATTTTCTATACAGCCAGATAATACGACAAATCGCTAACCTTAAACACCCAATCGTTCATAAAAGTTGAAGGCAGTTTAGTACTATAGTAATAGAGCAAGTGCAGAATCACTGAACCGGAATCGATAGCTTGAAAGCATTTAGCGCGGGGCCCTTTAAAGTGCGGGGCCCGTAGCGTGTGTAGTCACTTTCGCCACTCGGGTCATCCGGCACTAACGTTGGGCCCTGAGTAACCCCAAGTAGCTGATTTCACATCGTGATGGACGGTGAGCCACGGGCTAAAGCGGGTTCCGTGAGTGACCACGGAGACGAGGGTAGAAGGCGACACGAGACGGCAAGACGACCGTGCGCGCGTGTGTTTCAAGTTCAAGTTTCAAGTTCATTGATTAGGTATAGCCCTGTGAGCCATTCGGCTCTTGAATCGGGTGCAACCGCAACAAGCAAAAAAACAAAAACATGAACAAGAAAACATCTTAAAGTGAATATGTGACTAAGTGCAAACAGAAAATCCAAGAAATAACAGCAAAATATTGCAGAAAAAACACCGCACACCAACGCAGTGTGCAAAAATCCCAGTGGGATGCAAGTCAAACAACAACAACAACCACAAGACAACTTAGATTAAGGCCATCAGTCTTACTCCGTACTCCAACAAACAAACATGGCCAAACCAGTAAACTTTTCGAAATCACCAAAATAAAGGCACGAAAGCAATGGGACAGTGTGAATGCGTCTGTCCGAGACTCACAACGTCGCAACCTCCTGACTTTGGACGTTCACTCCTCTAAGACGCGGGCGGCAACCAAGGGCCGCACCAGAAAGCCAACGGGCCGCAGATGCGCACGTGGACGATAAGACGAGATGGAGAACTATGGGCCATGTAGGAGGTAAACCACCGTAGTCTGCACGCCTTTAATGGAGGAGTAGCAAGACTGCACGGAACTCTGTCCCGAAGCCCTGGAGGTCGTGGCTAACAGACCTCAACATTGGTATTTAGCTCACGAAATTGATCGTCATGTTTTTTTTCTGGAGAAACGCCTCCAAATGTGGTTTGGCCAGGAGACGTCATAGACGCCTGTTGCCCCTGGGGCCTCCAGCACAATCATATTTTTATATTATTTCCCCCCTTGTGGATTTGTGGTGCTTGAGTTGGAGGGGCTCACCAGCCTCTCGCACCCTTCCAGAGTCCCCGTTTTCCACTGCGGTGGCTGCGATGATACCAGGAGGGCAACAACTGATTTTTGCCAGTCTCCCACTCCCACAATGGGACTTACTCACAGCACACCACAGCTTTAGCGACTTGGCAACCGCCGAGGAGTTGGGGGTTGTTTTTTTGCCAGGATGAGTTCCAGTTTGGCATCAGAGGTCTCTCACTCCGAGTTAGTCGAGCGGCGTTATTTTTTAATCGGCTGCATAAGTGCTGAGGAAGCTACCTGGCCTGTCGCTCCATACGAAGCTCCAGGTCTCCGTGGCTACAGCTGTTCCCTCTATTCTCTAATCTTGCGAAACATGGAACCCTTTGAACTTTGAAGGGACATCTGTGCCAGATTTTCTTTTACATTCAGGATGGCCTGCCTAGGATCCATCCTGAGCTTGACCAGACTGGATTGTGTGAGTTGCTCACGGATCATTGAAATATCTGGAGACAGTCTCATCGGTGAGCACCTCCGACAGGCGAGGCTGCGTTGACTGCGTCATGTAGCCCGCATGCCCAAGCAGCTTCTGTTTAGCTGGATAGAGGGGGCTAAACACGGCGCGGCACGGACTAGACAAGAGATGGACTGATGTGGTGGTACAGGAGGCATGTGGAGCAAGCTTCGTAAACTTGCCGATGGCCGGTACCAGCGATGTTGAGATCGGCCTCTGTGGAGGAAGCTCGTGAAGGACGCCGCTGCTACTGAGCAGATGGGAGGCAGTCGCGCTCCAACAACAACGGAGGGCGGAGGAGCGACGACTCACAACAACGTGCGGAATGTGGGGCGGCTAAAATAGCAAGTGAACAAATTTTTTGGATTAAAGTTGGTGCACATGCCAGTCATCTCAGTCAACCCATGGTATCTGGAGTCTGTCCTGCCATTCAGCTTTCGACATAAGAAGTTTTTGGGTTAGATCCATAAATATAAATGCGTTGTAAAACTCGCCGCCACCCGACACAGCCAATTAGTAAGGTTTGTCACGTAAACAAAACATGCCAATTCGTTACTAGTACATCACACCGCCTGTGTGTTGGAGAGTAAACCCACAACATTTACAAATCGAGTACCGTGACGTTTCGCGGGTAATCCCAACCAGCATCATCAGGCGACAGCCACAGAGTTGCGGAGAATACCTCCTCCTGTTTCGGTCTTGAATAGAGGTGGGGGGAAAATGTGATGTCCCCATTTGTGAGTCAATCAGGTGCGAAGACCAGAGAGAGAGAGGGGTTAATGCGTAGCTGTCAAGGGGTCGTCCATAAATGACGTCACCTGGGGGAGGGGGGGGGGTGTGGTCAGACATTTGTGACGATGTGTGACGAGGGGGAGGCGGTTTGATAAATGTGACGTCACATCACAATGCGCAACTTTAAATAAATATAGACAATACGTTCTACTTAATTAAATAGATGTTTTAATAAATGTTTTCTCCTACAACATCAGAGTGCAGCGCCACATTAAATACGCACTACAATGACAATAGTTTAAAGCGATTTGAAGCATGGTTTTTTCTTTGGGGGGGGGGCAGAGCTTTGTGACGTCATATTTGAGGGGGGTCTGACTTGTTGTGACGCCGTATGACGATGGGGGGGGGGGGTCTAAAATCGTCCAAAATCGCGTGACGTCATTTATGGACGACCCCTAAGGTCTGAATTGGTCTCTAATAAGGTAGGCACAGGCACTGATAAGGGGTTGACAGGTATGTTAATGTATTAAATATAAATTGCAATGGATAGTCATTACCAGTCACCCTTCGACACTTCACGTGGCCTCGAAGTGCACCTAGCCTGGCACAAGCGCCGTGGTGTTGCCAGCACGTGTCAGAATATTCCCCCTTCAACCCCCCCCCCACCGTCCCCACGTGGTTCCTGCGCACGTGGTGTTGGTCACGTGTGATGACATCACGCTCAACAGGAAGTTTGGGTCTGGCAGCTCAGCGTCGGCTTGCGCGTCGCCGGTGAGGAGGGGGGTGAGGAGGGGGGTGAGGAGGGGGGTGAGGAGGGGGGTGAGGAGGGGGGTGAGGAGGGGGGTGAGGAGGGGGGTGAGGATGAATATTATTCTGGTGAAGAAGGGTGAGGAAGGGTGAGTGGGGTGAGGGGGGTGAGGAGGGTGAGGAGGGTGAGGGGTGATGAGGGTGAGGAGGTGAGGGGGGTGAGGAGGGTGAGGGGGTGATGAGGGTGAGGAGGGGTGGGGGTGAGGAGGGTGAGTGGGGTGAGGGGGGTGAGGAGGGTGAGGGGGTGATGAGGGTGAGGAGGGGTGGGGGTGAGGAGGGTGAGTGGGGTGAGGGGGGTGAGGAGGGTGAGGGGGTGATGAGGGTGAGGAGGGGTGGGGGTGAGGAAGGGTGAGTGGGGTGAGGGGGGTGAGGAGGGTGAGGGGGTGATGAGGGTGAGGAGGGGTGGGGGTGAGGAGGGTGAGTGGGGTGAGGGGGGTGAGGAGGGTGAGGGGGTGATGAGGGTGAGGAGGGGTGGGGGTGAGGAGGGTGAGTGGGGTGAGGAGGGTGAGGGGGGTGAGGAAGGGTGAGGGGGGTGAGGAAGGGTGAGGAGGGGTGGGGGGTGAGGAGGGGTGGGGGTGAGGAAGGGTGAGTGGAGTGAGGAGGGTGAGTGGGGTGGGGGGGTGAGGAGGGTGAGGGGGATGATGAGGGTGAGGAGGGTGAAGGGGTGAGAGTGTGATAGGGGTGAGTAAGGGTGAGGGGGGTGAGGGGGGTGAGGAGGGTGAGGCGATCAAACTGCTACCGAACACTGCTGCTGCATTGTCTGATGTTGCTGGCAAATGCCGTTGACCAATGAGTAGTAGTGATGTGATACTGCGTTGACAGACATCGCCTTACAATAGCAATCATACTAATACTACTAATAACACTCATGGTTATCGGTGACAGGATTCCTCTCGGCTGCGCGGAAACGTGGGTCTCTCTTGTTTAGTGACCCGTGCCAGCACGGCTCTCTTGTTTAGTGAACCAGGCCAGCACGGCTCTCTTGTTTAGTGACCCTTGCCAGCACGGCTCTCTTGTTTAGTGACCCGTGCCAGCACGTCTCTCTTGTTTAGTGACCCGTGCCAGCACGGCTCTCTTGTTTAGTGACCCGTGCCAGCACGGCTCTCTTGTTTAGTGACCCGTGCCAGCACGGCTCTCTTGTTTAGTGACCCGTGCCAGCACGGCTCTCTTGTTTAGTGACCCGTGCCAGCACGGCTCTCTTGTTTAGTGACCCGTGCCAGCACGGCTCTCTTGTTTAGTGACCCGTGCCATCACGGCTCTCTTGTTTAGTGACCCGTGCCAGCACGGCTCTCTTGTTTAGTGACCCGTGCCAGCACGGCTGTCTTGTTTAGTGACCCGTGCCAGCACTGCTCTCTTGTTTAGTGACCCGTGCCAGCACTGCTCTCTTGTTTAGTGACCCGTGCCAGCACGGCTCTCTTGTTTAGTGACCCGTGCCAGCACGGCTCTCTTGTTTAGTGGCCCGTGCCAGCACGGCTCTCTTGTTTAGTGACCCGTGCCAGCATGACTCTCTTGTTTAGTGACCCGTGCCAGCACGGCTCTCTTGTTTAGTGACCCGTGCCAGCACGGCTCTCTTGTTTAGTGACCCGTGCCAGCATGACTCTCTTGTTTAGTGACCCGTGCCAGCACGGCTCTCTCTTGTTTAGTGACCTGGGCCAGCACGGCTCTCTTGTTTAGAGACCCGTGCCAGCACGGCTCTCTTGTTTAGTGACCTGGGCCAGCATGACTCTCTTGTTTAGTGACCCGTGCCAGCACGGCTCTCTTGTTTAGTGACCCGTGCCAGCACGGCTCTCTTGTTTAGTGACCCGTGCCAGCACGACTCTCTTGTTTAGTGACCTGGGCCAGCACGACTCTCTTGTTTAGTGACCCGTGCCAGCACGGCTCTCTTGTTTAGTGACCCGTGCCAGCACGGCTCTCTTGTTTAGTGACCTGGGCCAGCACGGCTCTCTTGTTTAGTGACCCGTGCCAGCACAGCTCTCTTGTTTAGTGACCCGTGCCAGCACAGCTCTCTTGTTTAGTGACCCGTGCCAGCACAGCTCTCTTGTTTAGTGACCCGTGCCAGCACGACTCTCTTGTTTAGTGACCCGTGCCAGCACGACTCTCTTGTTTAGTGACCTGGGCCAGCACGGCTCTCTTGTTTAGTGACCCGTGCCAGCACGGCTCTCTTGTTTAGTGACCTGTGCCAGCACAGCTCTCTTGTTTAGTGACCCGTGCCAGCACAGCTCTCTTGTTTAGTGACCCGTGCCAGCACGACTCTCTTGTTTAGTGACCTGGGCGAGCACGACTCTCTTGTTTAGTGACCCGTGCCAGCATGACTCTCTTGTTTAGTGACCCGTGCCAGCACGGCTCTCTTGTTTAGTGACCTGGGCCAGCACGGCTCTCTTGTTTAGTGACCCGTGCCAGCACGGCTCTCTTGTTTAGTGACCCGTGCCAGCACGGCTCTCTTGTTTAGTGACCCGTGCCAGCACGGCTCTCTTGTTTAGTGACCTGGGCCAGCACGCCTCTCTTGTTTAGTGACCCGTGCCAGCACTGCTCTCTTGTTTAGTGACCTGGGCCAGCACGGCTCTCTTGTTTAGTGACCCGTGCCAGCACGACTCTCTTGTTTAGTGACCTGGGCCAGCACGACTCTCTTGTTTAGTGACCCGTGCCAGCACGGCTCTCTTGTTTAGTGACCCGTGCCAGCACGGCTCTCTTGTTTAGTGACCTGGGCCAGCACGGCTCTCTTGTTTAGTGACCCGTGCCAGCACGGCTCTCTTGTTTAGTGACCTGGGCCAGCACGGCTCTCTTGTTTAGTGACCCGTGCCAGCACGGCTCTCTTGTTTAGTGACCTGGGCCAGCACGGCTCTCTTGTTTAGTGACCCGTGCCAGCACGACTCTCTTGTTTAGTGACCTGGGCCAGCACGGCTCTCTTGTTTAGTGACCCGTGCCAGCACGGCTCTCTTGTTTAGTGACCCGTGCCAGCACGGCTCTCTTGTTTAGTGACC
The DNA here is from genome assembly GCF_964198595.1 of Lampetra fluviatilis. NCBI lineage: Eukaryota > Metazoa > Chordata > Hyperoartia > Petromyzontiformes > Petromyzontidae > Lampetra > Lampetra fluviatilis. Next base: position 5,644,630 of record NC_136324.1, read on the forward strand.
CGAGCTGACACGGCTCCCAGCGGTCACGGAAACACCGGCTGAACACGCCTCGAGTACTCGGTGAAAGCGCCCAAGGCAACGTTCTTTCCACCCCAGCAGCAGCAGCAGCAGAGAGATCGTCGTGGGCCGATGCTGCCACTTTGTCTGTCTCTCCAGGTGGCGTCATGGCAGACGCCTGTCCGATCATCAGCTCGGTGCAGAAGCTGGTGCTGTACGAAACTCGCGCGGTGAGCGGTGGACCACGTCCCGGCATCATCGGCCTTGTGTTGTCTCGCGACGTGCAGTAGGGGGCCGTCCATAAATGACGTCACGCACCTAGGGGGGGGGGGTCAGACATTTGTGATCATGTGTGACTGGGGGGGGGGCGTTTGAGAAATGTGACGTCACATCAAAATGCGCAACTTTAAATAAAATATAGACAAAACGTTCTACTTAATTAAATATACCTTTTAATAAATGTTTTCTCCTACAACATCAGGGTGCAGCGGCACATTAAATACGCACTACAATGACAATAGTTAAACGCGATTTGAAGCGTGTTTTATTTTGGGGGGGGGGGGGGGCAGAGCTTTGTGACGTCATATTTGAGGGGGGGTCTGACTTTTTGTGACGCCGTGTGACGAGGGGGGGGGGGTCAAAAATCGTCCAAAATCGCGTGACGTCATTTATGGACGGCCCCTTAACACGAAGAGACGCACACACACACACACTAGGTTCCAATGCCAACTCCACTGGGTGCGGATCTAATGTCGGACTGAGTATAATAAGATCGCTGTGGCTGTCTTCAGAGTTCTTCGTGGACTGGTGCCCGAGTTAATTACTCCACACGTCAACTCTAATTTCACACAAAGACAAAGATCCCACATATAGCCTTGGCAGACTGTTGGGGCAAGTGCTGTTAGCGAGCACCTATGAAGGCTGGCACGGCACACGAGGGGGTGGGTGGTCAGCACCACGCCCGCCCGCCTTTGTCTCTCTCGTGGCTATGTTTACACACCGCATCAGGTACTCATTTGAGGCTGAGTCGACCTAGGGGAGGCCCGTGACCGGTTCAGATAATCGTCACTGGTGTTGGCCTTGAGCGGGAATCGAACTCGGCTCGCCGGGTTCGTAGCGCAGCGTAGCGCTAACCGCTACACCATTGCTCCCCACTTCGCACAAAGACAAAGATCCCCCGTATAGCCATAACATAATGGTGGGGCAAGTGCTGTTAGCGAGCACCTCTGAAGCTATTACCACACATCACACTTTTCTCCTTGCAAGACCCCCTTTGCTCTGCAAATCAAATCTCCTGGAAAAGCCTAAACCTAATTATTTAAATTACTGTATATATTTTTTAATATATAATGTACATTTTTTATCTCTCAAAATTGGAAGATTATTTAAAAGGTTCTTGGAAATGCAGCTGCAAAAGAGATAAAATATAGTTGAAGACTGTATTGTATAATTGACAGGTACATGGCCACGAATTGAACCTGGGAAAGTGGAATTGTTGCACGGGGTATACCAAGTGCCACGCTTTCCTTTGCACATGCATGTACAAACACACGGACACAATACCGTGTACAGTCGTGCACAGACACACGGCGGCATTTGAACGTGTGTTAGTAGAACACACAGACTGCGGACATTCACTTTGACAGGCACTGAATTTGAGGAAAACGGACGTAGGACATTGGAAACAAAACACGGACACGTGGCAGAATTTGCTGGGCCGGATAAACGTTGCGACAGGAAAGCGATGTTGTCCCAGAGGCTCATTGATATGTTGCGTTGACAGGCGCGGTGCGACTCGGTTTGTTTCAGAGGTTCTTCCTCGTGGGCTCCAACGACGCAGGTTCCAAGTTCCGAGTGCTCAAGATTGACCGCACTGAGCCACGTGAGCTGAGCCTCAGTGATGACAAGGTGCCTCTCATGTACTCAGCATGTGTGTTCCCTCCCCGTGCACTGCGTACTGTTCATGTGTGTATCCTCCCTGTGTACTGTGTACTCTATTGGTGCTAAAAAGTTCAGAATATGTGTGTGTTCTCTCCCCGTGTACTGTGTACTTTACACGTGTGTTCCCTCCCTGTGTACTGTGTACTCTACACGCGTGTTCTCTCCCAGTGTACTGCGTACTCCACACGCGTGTTCTCTCCCAGTGTACTGCGTACTCTACACGCGTGTTCTCTCCCAGTGTACTGCGTACTCCACACGCGTGTTCTCTCCCAGTGTACTGCGTACTCCACACGCGTGTTCTCTCCCAGTGTACTGCGTACTCTACACGCGTGTTCTCTCCCAGTGTACTGCGTACTCTACACGCGTGTTCTCTCCCCGTGTACTGCGTACTCTACACGCGTGTTCTCTCCCAGTGTACTGCGTACTCCACACGTGTGTTCTCTCCCAGTGTACTGCGTACTCTACACGCGTGTTCTCTCCCAGTGTACTGCGTACTCTACACGCGTGTTCTCTCCCAGTGTACTGCGTACTCTACACGCGTGTTCTCTCCCAGTGTACTGCGTACTCTACACGTGTGTTCCCTCCCTGTGTACTATGTACTCTACACGTGTGTTCTCTCCCTGTGTACTATGTACTCTACACGTGTGTTCTCTCCCTGTGTACTGCGTACTCTACACGTGTGTTCTCTCCCTGTGTACTATGTACTCTACACGCGTGTTCTCTCCCCGTGTAATGCGTACTCTACACGTGTGTTCCCTCCCTGTGTACTGCGTACTCTACACGTGTGTTCTCTCCCTGTGTACTATGTACTCTACATGCGTGTTCTCTCCCCGTGTACTATGTACTCTACACGCGTGTTCTCTCCCCGTGTACTGCGTACTCTACACGTGTGTTCTCTCCCTGTGTACTGCGTACTCTACACGCGTGTTCTCTCCCCGTGTACTATGTACTCTACACGCGTGTTCTCTCCCTGTGTACTGTGTACTCTACACGTGTGTTCCCTCCCTGTGTACTGTGTACTCTACACGCGTGTTCTCTCCCCGTGTACTGCGTACTCTACACGTGTGTTCTCTCCCTGTGTACTGCGTACTCTACACGCGTGTTCTCTCCCCGTGTACTATGTACTCTACACGCGTGTTCTCTCCCTGTGTACTGTGTACTCTACACGTGTGTTCCCTCCCTGTGTACTGTGTACTCTACACGCGTGTTCTCTCCCCGTGTACTGCGTACTCTACACGCGTGTTCTCTCCCCGTGTACTGCGTACTCTACACGCGTGTTCTCTCCCCGTGTACTGTGTACTCTACACGCGTGTTCTCTCCCTGTGTACTATGTACTCTACACGTGTGTTCTCTCCCTGTGTACTATGTACTCTACACGCGTGTTCTCTCCCAGTGTACTGCGTACTCTACACGTGTGTTCTCTCCCTGTGTACTATGTACTCTACACGCGTGTTCTCTCCCTGTGTACTATGTACTCTACACGCGTGTTCCCTCCCTGTGTACTATGTACTCTACACGTGTGTTCTCTCCCAGTGTACTGCGTACTCTACACGTGTGTTCTCTCCCAGTGTACTGCGTACTCTACACGTGTGTTCTCTCCCAGTGTACTGCGTACTCTACACGCGTGTTCTCTCCCAGTGTACTGCGTACTCTACACGCGTGTTCTCTCCCTGTGTACTATGTACTCTACACGTGTGTTCTCTCCCAGTGTACTGCGTACTCTACACGTGTGTTCTCTCCCAGTGTACTGCGTACTCTACACGTGTGTTCTCTCCCAGTGTACTGCGTACTCTACACGTGTGTTCTCTCCCAGTGTACTGCGTACTCTACACGCGTGTTCTCTCCCAGTGTACTATGTACTCTACACGCGTGTTCTCTCCCAGTGTACTGCGTACTCTACACGCGTGTTCTCTCCCCGTGTACTATGTACTCTACACGCGTGTTCTCTCCCCGTGTACTGCGTACTCTACACGTGTGTTCCCTCCCAGTGTACTGTGTACTCTACACGCGTGTTCCCTCCCTGTGTACTGCGTACTCTACACGTGTGTTCTCTCCCTGTGTACTATGTACTCTACACGTGTGTTCCCTCCCAGTGTACTGTGTACTCTACACGCGTGTTCCCTCCCAGTGTACTGTGTACTCTACACGCGTGTTCTCTCCCAGTGTACTGCGTACTCTACACGCGTGTTCTCTCCCTGTGTACTATGTACTCTACACGCGTGTTCTCTCCCTGTGTACTGTGTACTCTACACGCGTGTTCTCTCCCAGTGTACTATGTACTCTACACGTGTGTTCCCTCCCTGTGTACTGTGTACTCTACACGCGTGTTCTCTCCCTGTGTACTATGTACTCTACATGCGTGTTCTCTCCCCGTGTACTATATACTCTACACGCGTGTTCTCTCCCCGTGTACTGCGTACTCTACACGTGTGTTCCCTCCCTGTGTACTGTGTACTCGACATGCGTGTTCTCTCCTTGTGTACTATGTACTCTACACGCGTGTTCTCTCCCTGTGTACTGTGTACTCTACACGCGTGTTCTCTCCCAGTGTACTGTGTACTCTACACGCGTGTTCCCTCCCTGTGTACTGCGTACTCTACACGCGTGTTCCCTCCCTGTGTACTGTGTATTCTACACGCGTGTTCCCTCCCAGTGTACTGCGTACTCTACACGCGTGTTCCCTCCCAGTGTACTGTGTACCCTACACGTGTTGATCCCTCGGTGTGTCCTGCACACCCTGTGACATGTGTTCCCCGCTTGTGTGACTGTGCACACACACGCGACCTATTTGCTTGCTGTATAAATGCTGCCTCGTCACGCGCCGTGCACACGCCAGTGAACGCCGTGCACATTTTGACCTCCGATAACCCGCTGAGCGGCACAATGCATATTGTGTCCAGTGTTTTGAGTTTCACATTGGATGCAGTGGCCCCACACGTTCATGTGGATTTGTAATGCTGGCAGCTGTTCGAAAATATCTACGATGCTCACTGTACCACTCCAGCATGTCGCCAGACTTCAATAGACGTCATCCGTGCTGCGTTCCCATGAACGCACAGAGCCCGTTGGGCCTAGTTCATGACGCAGGCGAGTGAGCTCTGCCTGCATTTTTACAAGCCATGTAGCTTGCTGCGTGATCTGCTCGGTGGCTCACTATGCCAGCGGGGCTGCCTACTAAATGGAGATTGATTCAGATTGTGAAAATGCAAAAATCGTTGCACGCTGTTCAGTTTATTTGCTTATTTATTTCTACATTATACCATTGGAACCTCATTTGCCAGTAAAAAATATGATAATTGTTTTTTTACCCTTCTATCTGGCAACAAAACTGACACCTTTTTTACAAGGAGTCATGTTTACATAGACCACAATATCTGCAGTCATAATGCAAACAAAAAACATAACTCTGATAATGCACATTATCAGAGTTATGTTTTTTGTTTGCACATTATCAGAGTTATGTTTTTTGTTTGCATTATGACTGCAGGTATTGTGGTCTATGTAAACATGACTCCTTGTAAAAAAAGGTGTCAGTTTTGTTGCCAGATAGAAGGGTAAAAAAAAACAATTATCATATTTCTACATTTTCATAATTTTTACAAATATATATATTTTTATATATACGGGGCACGGTTTTACCCACCCACGTTATTTCGAAGGACACTGACGCTCGCTGTTGTGTGTGATCTTCTTGGTTCTTTCGGTAAAGTCACGTAGAAGGGAAATAATAAAATAATAAAAACAAAACATAATAAAATAACGTCTTCCCAACAGACCTGTTCTTCACCTGAGGACGGCTGCTTGCGTTGTGGCCGAAACGTCGTGAGAATTATTTAATAATGTTTTATTTTTATTATTTTATTACTTCCCTTCTACGTGACTTTACCGAAAGAACCAAGAAGACGAATCCTTGCAGTCACGAAAGCTTTCAATCTAAATGTTGTGTGTGACCTGTGCTTGATGCAGCACGTGTATAGCGAGGCAGAGGTGCGTGATCTGTTGGGCCGCCTCGACCTGGGCAACCGTGCTCGCTCCGGCGCGAGAGGGCCCCTACTCGGCCTCCCAGGCCTTTCTCGTGCCACAACTGCGCACGGCATCGTCGGTAAGACTCGGCGCTACGGTAGCGAGCATGTACCCTCGTGTGTCTCGCGTCGTGCGCCGTGTTGCTAGCCGAGTTGTAGTCGCGTGGGCGCTCTGCTGTGCGGTGTTCAGTGCGTTGCGTTGTGCTGCATCGGTTTGCTGTGTTGGGAGCTGCATTGCGGCGTGTTTCGTTATGCGCCGTGTGCCATGGTGAGTGCTTTACTGGGCTCGTGTTCCACAGTTGTGTGCTGCATTGTGCCTTGCCTCCTTAAGGGTTTGTGCGCTTCCTGGAGGGCTACTACATGGTGCTCATCACTAAGCGTCGCAAGGTGGCCGATATCGGGGGCCACAGCATCTACAAGATTGAGGACACCGTGATGACGTACATCCCCCACGAATCTGTGCGCGTCAGCCACCCAGATGAAGCCAGGTACCTCTGGATTCCCCCTTTTTTTTATTCAAGCGCCAAACCCCCCCCCTCTCCTACGTCTTTAACCGAGTCGAAAGCTGTCTTTCATTTTTCGATTTAAAGCTTTCGTGACTGCAGGGATTCATATTCTTGGTTCTTTCGGTAAAGTCACGTACAAGGGAAATAATAAAATAATAAAAATGAAACAATTAAATTATCACGACGTTTCGATTGCAACACAAGCAATCATCATCAGGTTTTTTCGGTAAAGTCACGTAGGTAAAACATTAAAATTAACAAAAGTAAAATAAAATAAAAATCACGACGTTTCGGAGGCAACACAAGCTTCCGTCTTTTATTTTACTTTTATTAATTTTAATTTTTTACCTACGTGACTTTACCGAAAAAACCTAAGAATATGAATCCTTGCAGTCACGAAAGCTTCAAATCTAGAATCATCATCAGGTGTGAAAACCACAGCAAGAAAATTTGGGAAAAAAATTATTGCTGTGGTTTTCACACCTGATAATGATTGCTTGTGTTGCAATCGAAACGTCGTGAGAATTTTATTTTTCTTATTTTATTATTTCCCTTCTACGTGACTTTACCGAAAGAACCAAGAATATGAATCTGTAAACTACTACTGGGAAGAAGAACACTTAACAATGGATGTCATTGAATCTATAAGACTGTGTGGAGCTTTAATGTTTGGTATAATGAAATGCATGACATTAGGAGTGTTACTCTCTGTTTAAAGAAAAAAATATCAAACATAATTTCAAAGCGATAGGCTCACTTGTGGTTTGGCGCCAAGAGCGCTTTCACTGAGCTTATGGAATGTCAGCTGTGCAGTGGGTGAAACTTGTGACGCGTTATTCAATGGGTGTTCTCACACACTACTTCACTTTAATTTCACACGTGCGGATAATCGGTTCCTCTGAATCGGGTCAAATCACGGGTATTGTTCGATTTTCACACAATTAAGCGCAAGGCTATCACAAAGGCACTGTGCTTCACGTAGTCTGCAGTAGTTTTGCGGTAGGGGAGAGCGAGGTTACATTTTCACCATGTCGACACACAATGTCCTACTCTTTGAATGACATCGTGGGATCTTTACCAGCCACTGTGAAGCGGACAGTGTGTGTTTTATGGTTACTATACTCGCACTATTAACCAGGGCGGCCCGTTGGTGATCCTGAACCGCGAACCTCTAACAATCTACCCACCCCAGGTGGCACCATCAAGCAAAGCGTCTGGTCTGGTCCCATGGACTCAGTACAGCTGCAGGAAGCATGGTCATGCTCTGAGCAGAGTTTGCGATGCTCAGGTTGGGAGTGTTGCATTCAGGAATAGAATCGCTAACATGGTTCTTGCTGTGTTTCAGATATGTGAAGATTTTCCAAAATGTGGACCTGTCAAGCAACTTCTATTTTAGGTAATGCACTTACTTGTATGTAGACAACAAGGACATCGTTTACAAATACAACGGTAAATATTAGTAACAAATTCTAAAGCTCGCTCATGACTCCAGCATTCCCGTATTTTATATCAGGATATGCAGTGCTTTTTTTGACTGTGCATTGCAATGGCTTATTGATAAAGGCACCCTTTGTTATTGTATTGTTAATTACGGCTGTTTGCCAGTAATATGAAAGCTCCCACAATATCTCGTGAATAATGACCACGGCTACTGATTTTCTGTAACAGCGCCTGCGCGTCTTTTTCACCACAGCTACAGCTACAACCTCACGCACTCGCTCCAGTACAATCTTACGATGTTGGCTACGGCGCGAGACACCACCCCCTCCACATCCGCAACCCAAGCGTCCGTCCTCCCACTGAGCCACCGCGCCCCGCCCAGCAGCTTTGACATCTTCGAGGAAGAGGGATTGGCCCCACACCACTCGCATGGTACGGGGGGGTTCACTCACTCCATAAGACACGGGGTGTGTCACTTCCCCAGCAGCCTTCCTTGTGTGGTGTGTCCCTTCTCCAGCGTCCGTCCCTGTGTGCTGTGTGTCACCTCGCCACGTCCTTCCCCGTGTGGTGTGTGTCGCTGTGTGGGGTGCGCAGGCAGCAGGTCCGGCGTTCGCTGCGCTTCGTGCAAGAAGTATGTGTGGAACAGTTTTCTGCTCGAGACCTTCCAAGGGAGCGTCCATCCAGATTGGGTCCTGCACGTCACGCATGGATTTTGTGCACAATCCAGTATCCTGTCCTAACCGCGTGCCTCTCCCCTCCAATCAATCGATAGAGTCTCCTGTGGAACTTCAACGGCATGTCGAGCACTGTGCGGCGGGTTGTGTCCCAGCATTTTGTAAGCGTAACCGGCCAAGTGGCTCGGTGGTACAATGAGCAGGTCGCAGTCGGAAGGCTGCAAGTTAATATCCTGGTTGGGAGTTGACTCAGCTCATCCCACCTCCAAAATCAGTACCACTTGGTTGGGACATCAATAGTGGTTGTCCTATGGATAGGCTCACCCCCGCCACAGGAATGTGGAATTTCCATTACTGGCTCAGGGCTCTAAACTGGAGATGAACACCACATGAATGTTGCTATGAGCACGGAGTCACTTTTGTGACGAGACGGTGTGGTGGAGTGGAATTGGCACGGTCGGCTACGTACGGTGCAAAGGAAGTTCAACGTTTGTGTGGCAGGTGTAAGTCGTTGCAGAGACTTTGTGTGTTTCCCTTGACCTCCGACCTTCAGAGCTCGTTGTGTATGGACGGCCAGTCTACATAACCCTCATCGCGCGCCGCTCTGCTCGCTTTGCCGGGACAAGATTTCTCAAGAGGGGAGCAAACTCCGAGGTGCCGGAAATGTCCACTACGTCGCGTCTAATCGTTCACCGACTCGTTAAAGCCGCTACGCGGAAGCCGTGCGCCACGGTGACACCTGTGATGGCGACGATTTTGTCACCGCGCCAGGGGGACGTGGCGAACGAGGTGGAGACGGAGCAGATCGTGCAGGACGCCTCGGTGATGACCTTCACCCACGGCCGCTTCTCCTCCTACGTGCAGCTGCGTGGCTCTGTGCCGCTGCACTGGTCCCAGGATATCTCCTCCATGATCCCAAAGCCACCCATCACGCGTGGGTCCTGCCTGCGCACTTGCTCTTGACTGGCCCGCATCTTGACCCCGGCGATGCCTTGCCCCAGTTTCAAGAGAAGCGTATCAAACCGCGAGACTCTATCGATTGATTGTAGGCATTTGGTCGTCAGCTCGTCGATGAGCTGAAGTGATGATGATTGGCGAGTTTTATAACCGGTTGCGTCCATGGGACGATCTGTTTGGCTGTGTCCGGTGATGGAGGTTTCTTAATGACACAGGTACGGTCATGAGATCATTCGGAGGTCTAACCCAAAATCAATTACCCATCATGATAATGACTTAAAAAAAACCTACATTATGCATCTTCTTGGTTCTTTCGGTAAATTCACGTAGAAGGGAAATAATAAAAATAGAACATAATAAAATAATATATTATTTTTATTATGCTTTATTTAAATGTATTAATAATATATTATTTTATTATGCTTGATTATTTTATTATTTCCCTTCTACGTGACTTTACCGAAAGAACCAAGAAGATGAATCCCTGCAGTCACGAAAGCTTTAAATCGAAATCTACGTTATTAAGTTATGTCAACTGTGATTGCTGCCACTGCTGTTTTTTTAAAGCAAATATTCAATACTAGCTGCTGTCTTGCCATTGTTTCCCAGTGGATCAGGCGGACCCGTACATGCTGGTGGCCGGGCTGCATTTTGATCAGATGCTGCAGCGATTTGGTTCCCCCATCGTCATCCTCAACCTGGTCAAGGTGATCCTGGAGGCATTCGTGCGCGGAGTACCGTACACCTTGTACATGCCGTGACAGTGCGAGGCACACCTGTGCATGGAGGTGTACTAAACTAAACATTTTTTTATTTTAGCAGGTTGAGGCCCACTGAGTTGTATAGCTTCTTTTCAGAAACGACCTGGCCACAAATGAAGTCGCTGAGCATGTGGATATTTACAGTAGCCAATACTCTAAACGCATGTTTCTAAATGCGGAGGGAAAACCCGGTAGACCACGGGGAGAACATTCAAATTCCAAATAGACAGGCGTCAGGGTCGGGATCGAAGCCATGACCTCCTGTAGACCAGGCGAGCTAGTTAACATCTGGCCACCGCGTGCGTGTGTGCATGGAACCCAGAAAACCCCAGTCCGATTTCCACTCGCGACCAATAACAAAAGTGGTGGATATTTGAATCGGTCCTAGGCCTCTTCTATGTCAACTCAGCCTTAAATTAATACCTGGTTTGGTGTGCCATCAACTCTGGGGAGACAAAGGTTGTTGGACATAGTTCCGGCCACCCACCCACCCCCTCGCGTGCCGTGCCTGCCTTCGTATGTGCTCGCTTACAGCACTTGTCCCAAAATCCTGTTAAGGCTATACAGGGGTTCTTTGTCTATTTCTAGAGGTGCGTGTGTGTGTGTGGTGTGGCATCATGCGCAAGTGCACGTGTATACATCTGTGTGTGTGTGGGGAGCGGTGGCGTAGTGGTTAGCGCTCAGCGCTACGAACCCGGGGACCCGAGTTCGATTCCTGCTCAAGTCCAACACCAGTGACGATTATCTGAAACGGTTCTGAGCCTCCCCTAGGTCGACTCGGCCTCAAATGAGTAAACATCGCCACTAGGAAGAGAAATGCGGCCGGGCGTGGTGCTGGCCACCCACCCCCTCGTGTGCCGTTCGGGCTTTCATAGGCGCTTGCAAACAGCACTTCCCCCGACAGTCTGTTAAGGCTACACGGGGGATCTTTGTCTTTGCATGCCGGTGTGCGTGCGTCCTTGGCTTGCGTGAGAAGCGTCACGAGAAGCGTCGCCATGAGAGCCTGCTGAGCGAGGAGCTGCTGGCGGCCGTCGGCTACCTGAACCTCTTCCTCCCCCCCGAGCACCACATCCACTACATCGCGTGGGACATGGCCAAGTACAGCAAGAGGTGGAGGCCACGCGCACGGCTCGCTCCGACAGCTTTTACCATCTTCTTGGTTCTTTCGGTAAAGTCACGTAGAATGGAAATAATGAAAAACATAATAAAATAATTCTCACGACGTTTCGGCCACAGCGCAAGCAGCCGTCCTCAGGTGAAGACCAGGTCTGTCGGGGAGACAGCGTCTGTCTTATTTTATTATTTTATTATTTCCATTCTCCGTGACTTTACCGAAAGAGCCAAGAAGATGAATCCCTGCAGTCACGAAAGCTTTAAATCAGCTTTTACGATGTGTACGGGGCACACACACCGACTCGTGCGCCCGGTTGTGGTCGTGTTCGTTGCGGCGATCGTTGTAGATGTGCTGCTTAGGTTTGTTTGTTGTCGATGTTTTTGTTGTGTGCTGCAGGAAGCATGTGAACGTGCTGGACAAGCTGAGTGACATTGCAGAGGGAGTTCTCAGGAAGACGGGTTTCTTCATGAACAAGCGGAGCTACTATTGCAACGCTCTGCACCTCGAGGAGAGGTGAGGGACAACCAGGAATAGACCCCGCACCTGGTGGAGGGGGTGAGTCTCGTGGGGTTAGTATTTAACTGCGTCTCTGAATCTCTGTGTGCGTGTGTCGGTGAGCAGATTGGATGAGATCGGGGGACTAAGGATGGCTGGTCGACAGTTACAGGTGCTCGCTCATAACCCTGTTGTCGGCTCTCTACACCACATTGAGAGAGCAGTGGGGCAATTGGAAATGTTTAACACGTGAACACATCATGCTGGATTTATTGTTGCATCGCAAGATCACGGGAGGTGGTGGCGGTGGCATGGGGAGGGCTTCATCCGGCTGTCGATTAATCATGGCTGATGGTGATAAGATAAGGACATGCTGTGGATAGTGTTGGCAATGGCAGTAAACTGAAAGCTATATATAGGAGTATTTACACTAGTTTTGTGTGTGTACGTTTTTTATGCAAGTTTTCAAACGTTCTCTATGAAGGCATGCGCAATGTAATATAGTGTTATCGTGTGTAATCAGACAGGAGTACTACGGACTAACTGCGTCGACTGTCTGGACCGCACTAACACCGCACAGTTCATGGTTGGAAAGTGTGCGCTCGCATATCAGCTGTACGCTCTGGGAGTGCTCGGCAGTCCGCAGCTGGAGCTTGACACCGACGCTGCCAGGTATGGAGTGCACGCACGGGCTACCATGCACATGCGCACAGCTACGTATGCAACCCTGAACACACTGCACACCACAAATCTTGACTCAAAGCTTTCGTGACTGCAGGAATTCATATTCTTTGGGTCTTTCGGTGAAGCCACGTGGATAGAAAAATAACAAAATTATCACGGCGTTTCGATCGCAACACAAGCAATCGTCAGCAGGTGAAAAAATAGAGCGGGAGAGCTGCCTGATGACGATTGCTTGTGTTGCGATCGAAACGTCGTGATAATTTTGTTATTGTTCTATCTACGTGGCTTTACCAAAAGACCCAAAGAACACTGCGCACACTTTGAGTGCATACACCTACACGCATGTGCACAGTGCAGCCAACGGCTATGGGTTGGCATTTTCAAGATCAAGATGTCAACACACCTCTGCAACGCTCTCCGCCGCTGCAGATCCTGCAGCTGCTGCACAGTTGGCAACGAGACCTTCAGGATCTGTGCTAATAGTATCCCAGCGCCTGCTCTTAGGTCTTTCCCTTGGTCAACGGACTCGTGGAGACCATATTCTTGGGTTTTTTCGGTAAAGTCACGTAGGTAAAAAATAAAAATAAAATAAAAATCACGACGTTTCGGAGGCAACACAAGCCTCCGTCTTCAGGTGGAACCGTCACAGCACGATAGCTGTATCAAGTAAATGGAGACCACTCCTATTGCCTGTCTTGGCAATTAGCCCTTACCTATCTTGCACATGTGCCCCCACCCAGCGCAACCATTGCTGCCTCATCATATCTTCCAAGCTATGCTAGTGTAATTCTTTATTTTAACTTGGAAAACTTGCCTTGGAAAACATCATAGGCAGGTGGGTCCCTGCCTATGATGTTTATTTTTTTTCCTTATGTTGTTGAACTTCTTTCGCAGCATTGCATGTGGGAATTAACAGGAGTGCCCAAAGAAATCCCACATGCTGAGAAAAGGGCGGATACTCAAAGCTGCTGCAGCCTGCCAGAAATCTGCTCACCATAGCACCAATGGCTCCAGTCTCGCATGATCCAACTCGCTGGATTAAGGGCACATGCCTTAACACTTCATCCTTCTTAGTCTTGCGCTCAGGTTAGCAATGACATCTAGCACAGCAAAGATGTCTCAATTGTGACCTCAAGTTGGATGCTGTTTTAAAAGAGGAAGGCAGTATGCGAGCGAAGTGTTAGTACACAAACAGCACCAACCACGTCACCACATCGCAGAGATCATATCCACTCGGGTCATACACCCTGCATTGAGATTTGGGCATACAATTGAGGTTTTGTGCTTCTAATAATCATACATTTCTTCACCTGAGGACGGCTGCTTGCGTTGTGGCCGAAACGTCGTGAGAATTATTTGATTATGTTTTATTTTTATTATTTTATTATTTTCCTTCTACGTGACTTTACCGAAAGAACCAAGAAGATGAATCCCTGCAGTCACGAAAGCTTTAAATCGAAATTTAATCGTAAATAATTGCATTTATATAGCGCGTTTAATCAAGGAGCTCAAATCTTTGCACAGGACACAACAGTAGCAGACACTCAGCATAAAAATGATATTATAAATACATTACAAAAATAATTTACTAAATTAACTAAAACTGTCATAAGCGGAAGCATGTGAATGTGACCAGCATGTGCACACAACTGTAGCCTGTGCATCGAGACGTTCCTTGTGGCTATTGGATGCTGTCATGTTACAGGATCCTGGAAGAGTTGTACGAAGACCACGGTGATACGCTAGCCCTGCAGTACGGAGGCTCCCAGCTGGTGCACCGTGTCAAGACTTACCGCAAGCTGACGCCGTGGACCTCACACTCGCGGGACATCATGCAGACGCTCTCCCGCTACTACAGCAACGCCTTTTCAGGCAAAGCGAATCGCAATGCACACGGCTAGACGCTTTTCAGGCAATGCGAGTCGCGATACACATGGCAAGACGCTTCGCCGTGCGTGTGGGGCCTGCTTTGCATTCATGTGCATGTGCCCTGCAGGAGTATATGATGCATACCTGTCAACCCCTTATCAGTTGCCCGACCTTATTACAGACCAATTCAGACCTTATTGGTCACCCCGTGCCCTTGTAAATCTCAACGTTCATCCTACAAAAATATTTTTTGTGCCCGTATTGAAACGGCTGCACGCCGTGTGGACCTGAAAACTCAATTTCCCTGTACAAGAATACAGGTAAACCGTATGGGATGACAGGTGTGTGATGCTAATCCTTGAAAAATGTTCTCGCAAACTGGACTTTAGACCATGTACGTGATATTTTTTGGCTCCTCGTTAGACTGATACACAACTGTGTGGTTGTGCGTGTACGAAATTGCCGACGATGCATTGCGCGCGATCCACCAACGTGACTGCTGCAGCCACGAGTAGCATCGCGACGCGCTGCAATCCACGACTGCAAATCGTTTCGTACTCTTCGCGTGCGTGGACTCGCATGCGGGTTGTGCTCGTGACCCCCCACCCCTCTCCCCCGCTGCGCAGACGCTGAGAAGCAGGATGCAATGAACCTGTTCCTGGGGATGTTTGTGCCTCGGGATGGGAGGCTGCATCTGTGGGAGCTCACGACGGATTACTACCTCCACCACACGGATGCCACCCGCCTCCCTTCCGCGCTGCGCAGGTGTGTGCCCTTCCGTCCGCTGAATCGTTGAAGCGGATAGGTGAACTCTGCAAATGGGGAGGATTCTATTCTAGATTTGAAGCTTTCGTGACTGCAAGGATTCATACTCTCAGTTCTTTCGGTAAAGTCACGTAAGTAAAAAAAAAATTGAAATTAATAAATAAAATAATAAAATCAGTGAAGTCACGTAATTAAGTCACGTAGGTAAAAATAAAATAATAAAATCACTGATTTTAGTCTTTTATTTTAATTAATTTTTATTTCATTTTTTTACCTACGTGACTTTACCGAAAGAATTGAGAGTATGGGGAGGATTCTAGTTGATTTTGTCCACGATTCTCACGGCCTGGGTCTTGTGCAGACTGTCCAATTAGATTTCCTGTTGTGCGCCCCAATCCTACGGCATCTTCTCCTGTATGCGTCCATCGTGTGTGTGTGTTTCCTCCGTCTCGGCTGATTTTCAGTCGCAGGATCTATCCATCTTCTTGGTTCTTTCGGTAAAGTCACGTAGAAGGGAAGTAATAAAATAATAAAAATAAAACATAATAAAATAATTCTCACGACGTTTCGGCCACAATGCAAGCACCCATTTCAGACACTGTCTCCCCGACAGACCTGGTCTTCACCTGAGGACGGCTGCTTGCGTTGTGGCCGAAACGTCGTGAGAATTATTTTATTATGTTTTATTTTTATTATGTTATTACTTCCCTTCTACATGACTTTACCGAAAGAACCAAGAAGATCGGCGTATGCGTTGGCACCGGTTGCCAGGGGACACGTCCTTGTAACAGAGAGCTCTTTGGAGTCTAGGCACACTGAACACGTTTCACAAGCCAATTAATTGGATGTCATTCCCTTAAGGGTTTAAATGGACCCCCGTTCCCTACAGGTTTGGTGGCTCACACGCCTGTAATTCTGCACTGTGGAGGTGAGGGTTGGTGGAAAGTGAAACATGTTGCGCGTCTTCCTTTGTGGGCATCAAGGTGCAATATCCTGGCTCGCCAAGCGGAATGCAGTATAGAAAAGTGTTGACCGATATCATCTGTCCAGTGTGGAACGACGCAATGCCCCGATCCACAAGTATACGAAGGAGACATCACAGCGATGATCCACTATTCTAGATTAGAAGCTTTCGTGACTACAAGAATTCATTATTATTTGATTTCTATTATTATCAATATTATTTATTTTATTTTTTACCTACGTGACTTTACCGAAAAAACCTAAGAAGATGATACGCTGCTCTGCTGCACCAGCTGACACGGTTGTCTGGCTTGAGCCACCTTAATTGTAGTTGTTGATCTGCATCAACATCGGCCATACAAAAAGAGGATATGTCCCTTCTGTATGGAATGGAGTGTTGCCCCGTTGCATGTGTGGGTTTTCTCCGAGTGCTCCGGTTTCCTTCCGCATGTATGAAGACTCACTAATTGGTTGAAAACATCCTATTATGTAGAGAACTGCAGAGCAAGTGTTGGTGTTGCCTGGAAACCTTTCAGCCTGGTCTGTGGTTCCTCTGCGCCTGTGAGACCCAATCTGTATGAATTACGCTGCATCAAGTTAATCATGACAATCATTAGATTATGTATGTGACAGATGCAAAGGTGTGTTAGCACTAGTAAAAGAGTGCATTTTATGTTGGATCCCACAGCCGAAATGGTAGAAGACAGAGGTGGGACAAAGTCATTGTTATGCAAGTCCAAGTCGAGTCGCAAGTCATCAAATTCATGACTCGAGTCTGACTCGAGTCCAAGTCACATGACTCGAGTCCACATCTCAGAGGTGGGACAAAGTCATTGTTATGCAAGTCCAAGTCGAGTCGCAAGTCATCAAATTCATGACTCGAGTCTGACTCGAGTCCAAGTCACATGACTCGAGTCCACATCTCATAGGTGGGACAAAGTCATTGTTATGCAAGTCCAAGTCGAGTCGCAAGTCATCAAATTCATGACTCGAGTCTGACTCGAGTCCAAGTCACATGACTCGAGTCCACATCTCAGAGGTGGGACAAAGTCATTGTTATGCAAGTCCAAGTCGAGTCGCAAGTCATCAAATTCATGACTCGAGTCTGACTCGAGTCCAAGTCACATGACTCGAGTCCACATCTCAGAGGTGGGACAAAGTCATTGTTATGCAAGTCCAAGTCGAGTCGCAAGTCATCAAATTCATGACTCGAGTCTGACTCGAGTCCAAGTCACATGACTCGAGTCCACACCTCAGAGGTGGGACAAAGTCATTGTTATGCAAGTCCAAGTCGAGTCGCAAGTCATCAAATTCATGACTCGAGTCTGACTCGAGTCCAAGTCACATGACTCGAGTCCACATCTCATAGGTGGGACAAAGTCATTGTTATGCAAGTCCAAGTCGAGTCGCAAGTCATCAAATTCATGACTCGAGTCTGACTCGAGTCCAAGTCACATGACTCGAGTCCACACCTCAGAGGTGGGACAAAGTCATTGTTATGCAAGTCCAAGTCGAGTCGCAAGTCATCAAATTCATGACTCGAGTCTGACTCGAGTCCAAGTCACATGACTCGAGTCCACATCTCATAGGTGGGACAAAGTCATTGTTATGCAAGTCCAAGTCGAGTCGCAAGTCATCAAATTCATGACTCGAGTCTGACTCGAGTCCAAGTCACATGACTCGAGTCCACATCTCAGAGGTGGGACAAAGTCATTGTTATGCAAGTCCAAGTCGAGTCGCAAGTCATCAAATTCATGACTCGAGTCTGACTCGAGTCCAAGTCACATGACTCGAGTCCACACCTCTGGTAGAAGATGTTAACGCAGTGTGATAGTCCTAATACAGGGTTTTACAGCACTTCTGTTGTGCATTACACAGACCCTGCACGTATTAGTAATTATATAATAATAATATTTTCCCAGAACATGTCACTGAGTCTCAAGACAATTATTCAGGAGGTTTCTGTGTTTGGTTGTTTGGCCACTTCCTCTAAGGAATGTTTGCCTTGTGGGAGGAAACCATATACAGGAGACTTTCGTGTAAGAATAATTTTTGCCCTTTCTGGCAACAAAACAGGTGTAAAGATTTTGATCTAAAGCTTTCGTGACTGCAGGGATTCATATTCTTGGTTCTTTCGGTAAAGTCACGTAGAAGGGAAATAATAAAATAATACAAATTAAACAATTACATTCTCACGACGTTTCGATCGCAACACAAGCACAATCATCGTCAGGTGTGAAAACCACAGCAAGAAAATTTGCTTGCAAGAACATTTTCTTGCCGAATATGAATCCCTGCAGTCACGAAAGCTTTCAATTGAAACATCTAGAAACAGTTAATTCGTCGTTATTCTCGGACATGTGTGTATTACAAGTCACGTGCTTAAACCGAGAGAAAATATGCGGCTCCGGTTAATCCGAAATGCACGTGATCGTCTCTACAGTGCAGTAGTTGCCATATATTTACAACAGTGGAGGCGGTTTGATTGATGTTGATTGTCATGGCTCTGCTATCCACTTCGTGGAGCCGAGTTGTCTGTGTGGGCAAATATGTTTTTTGGCATCGAGATCCGTGGAAAATTTATATTTTTGGATTATCCGGAGATTTTGAATTATCCGCGGCCGTTCTCCCCGTCATTAGCACGGATAATCGAGAGTTATCCTGGATACTCAAAAGCTCAGCACAGATAATTCCATCTCCTGGCCACCGTGTGTGTAGCTTAAGCCTGCAACAGCTGGTACTCCCAGAAACTAGGATTTTAAATCCGCTCGGCTTCTGAGCTCCGGCGGGAACGGGCGCGTTCATCGAAATGTGCGTGTTTCTGTGGCAGCTACACCCGCTGGTGGTCTCCGGTGCTACTCTCATGTCTTCCACTGCCCTACGTTCCACGTGAGTTTCCCCCGCTCGTCACCGGCATCTCGGGAAGCTGAGAGTTGGTTTCGTGGGGTAAGATCAACATATTCTTAGGTTTTTTCGGTGAAGTCACGGAGGTAAAAAATTTTAATTAATAAAAGTAAAATAAAAATAACATAAAAATCACGACGTTTCAGAGGCAACACAAGCTTCTTCACTTGATACAGCAATCGTGCTGCGACGGTTCCACCTGAAGACGGAAGCTTGTGTTGCCTCCGAAACGTCGTGATTTTTATTTTATTTTTATTTTACTTTTATTAATTTAAAAATTTTTACCCACGTGACTTTACCGAAAAAAACCTAAGAATATGAATCCTTGCAGTCACGAAAGCTTCAAATCTAGAATTAAGATCAACATGTTATTGTGGCCAAAGTCGTCAAAGTCCGCCACCCCTACTACTACACGAAATTGCCAACGCTCTCTCCCCTCTCTGCCAGAGCCCTCAGCTGCTGCGCAGTATGCTGGCACGCAGCCATCTCAAAGATCTGCCCTCGCACTAATCCCGCCTTCCATAGCCTTAGGTCTTCCCTTTGTCGTCACACCTGTGGATACCCCTCCAATGTCTGTGTTGGCAATTTTCCATCCGTGATCTTTCATGCGTCCCACCCAGCGCGACCATAATGCATAATTACATTTACAACACTTCTGGATTTATATCTTGCCACGACATTGCTAGCATCCATCTCGGCCACCCGAGGTCAATTGTCAGAAACGTTTTTTTTAGGCTTCCTAAGAGACCAGCTCTCTGATTCATATGTTTAAAATATTATTGTATTTATACTCAAACACGTTATTCTCTTTTTTTATTCGAAAGCCCATCAAAAATATGCCCTTACAAAGCAATGTGTCTCTTGACCTCCAGCGTTAACGCATCTCTCCTCCTCCCGTGACTTACAGTTCTTCTGCAGGATGCCCACTTCTAGCTACCAGTAGCAATTTCGTCTTTGGAGACCCCAGTCTCCAGCCGCAGTGCCTAACACCGCCGGCATTGGACAATTGGGGTGAATCTGTGCAGATCACTTCAGGATTTGCGTAAAGTGCCATTTTCATTCCGTTTTAATAAAAGGCACAGTTACAGGAATCGGTGCGTGCATTAACTGGGTAATGAAAAGCCACATTAAGCAGTGCCGAAGAAGAAATATTTTAGCCATGGGACCTTTTTGCCAGGATAAAAATTTCCGAAAAATACGAATAGGTTTGGGGCCGTCCATAAATGACGTCACGCACCTGGGGGGGGGGGGTCAGACATTTGTGACGATGTATGACGAGGGGGGGGGGTTTGAGAAATGTGACGTCACATCAAAATGCGCAACTTTAAATAAATATAGACAACACGTTCTATTTAGTTAAACAGACTTTTTAATAAATGTTTTCTCCTACAACATCAGAGTGCAGCGCCACATTAAATACGCACTACAATGACAATAGTTTAAAGCGATTTGAAGCATGTTTTTTTTTTAGGGGGGGGGGCTTTGTTATGTCATATTTGAGGGGGGGGTCTGACTTTTTACGATGCCGTGTGACGAAGGGGGGGGGGTCAAAAATCGTCCAAAATCGCGTGACGTCATTTATGGACGGCCCCTTTTACGCTTTCTGGCAATAAAACAGGAGATGTTAAGATGTTCAAACACCATCTAGACACCTTTTGCAAGGCAACTGTGAACTTTGTAAACAAACATGTCCTGATAATATCTGCATTGTCTTTGTACTGTTGGCCTTTTGGTGATCTCTGGTCTAACGCTGGTGAGACAAGGCCATGAACAAGACTGTCTCTCGATTTAAAGCTTTCGTGACTGCAGGGATTCATCTTCTTGGTTTTTTCGGTAAAGTCACGTAGAAGGGAAATAATAAAATAATAAAAATAGACTTATTAAAATACAATTCTCACGACGTTTCGGCCACAACGCAAGCAGCCGTCCTCAGGTGAAGAACAGGGCTGAGAAAGAACAGGGCTGAGGATGAAGAACAGGGCTGTCGACAGCCCTGTCGACAGCCCTGTTCTTCACCTGAGGACGGCTGCTTGCGTTGTGGCCGAAACGTCGTGAGAATTATTTTATTATGTTTTATTTGTATTACTTTATTATTTCCATTCTACGTGACTTTACCGAAAGAACCATGAAGAAGACTGTCTCTGGTGTAGGCCAATCAGTTTCAAAGACAATGCATAATATTATATCAGTGTGCTTGTTTGCATGTTTTGCCACAAGTATGTGTGGTTAATGCAGATGTGATGCCTTGCAAAAGGTTTCTATTTGGTGTTTGAACATCTTAACATCTCCTGTTTTATTGCCAGAAAGCGTAAAAGCCTATTCGTATTTTTCGTAATTTTTGATACTGGCAAAAAGGTCCCATGGCTAAAATATTTCGTCTTAGGCACTGCTTAACGTGGCTTTTCATTACCCAGTTAATACACGCACCGATTCCTGTAACTGTGCCTTTTATTAAAACGGAATTAAAATGGCACTTTACGCAAATCCTGAAGTGATCTGCACAGATTCACCCCAATTATCCAATGCCGGCGGTGTTAGGCACTGCGGCTGGAGACTGTACATTGCTCCCGATGACGTTGATGAGAAACATGGACATTGACTGCAAATATTTATTGACGGCTGTAAAATGGTGCAAAGAACCATGGAGAGGTACATTTTGTCAAAACTAAGAGCAGCTGCGGGGACAATAGGGGGCGGGTGGGGGGGAGGTTGAACTGACGTAAGATAATTGACGTTGAGCCCGGTCTCCTGCAGGTGCAGGACAAGAGACGGGTAGTCAGCCCGCGGGGTCTGATGGCCTGGGCGAAAGCGCCGAGGACGAGGATGAGGAGACGGACGTTTACACCGAGTTCTTCCAGCCTCATCAGCTGACCAGCCTCGAAGAAACCTTCGCTTTCACGATGCCTTGCTCCACCCGGTGAGTGGCCTGCACCGCCACCTCGGCCCGGAATGATGTTTGGAGTTCTAAGATGATTTTGGTTTCACCAGGTGAGAAGTCAAGAGACCCGGGATGAATCTAATTTTCGAGCGTTACCTGGGGAAGTAGTCTGCCAGCAGGGTGGGGGGGGGGGGGTGATGTTCGCTGCTATGTATAATTCCAGTTGAGCAAATTTGTGGGTGATCATTGATTTTGCCATATTTGGATCCTGACGCCAGCATACAATGGCCTAGTCTTGCGAATGACGTCAACAGTAATAGCCAGGGCAGCCGCTGGATTCGAACTGTGAACATCTGCAACAAGTAGCTAACGTGTTGCCACTAGTCCACGTCACTGCATAAGGTAAGCAGGTTATCTTGGCCAATGCTGTTGATCCGAATTAAAGCTGTTGCTGTGTGAGTTGAGGTTGCGGTGTCGGTCTGAATGGATGTCGCTGTGTTGTTTCAGAGACTTCATGCCCAAGGGGGCATCCATAAATCCAAGCCCATTCATTGTGCGAAAGCCTGAAGAGACCAGCAAGAGCTCTCCTTCGCTGAGGTGTCCTGGTTTTTTACGCTTAAAGGATGCGTTCACTGTGTACACACGGTGACTTTCATGTGTGTTGCGCGGTTATCAAATCAATCTCGATCAAAATGTTATCGTGGCCAAGCCATCGATTGCCAACACACCTTGGCAATGCTGTCAACCCTTCGCCAGATCCAGCAGCTGCTTGCACAGTAGACAATCGACCCTCAAGATGTGCCCTAAACATTATCCCACCATCTGTGCTTAGGCCTTACTCTTTGGTCTTTGAAATCGGCCCTCCCCATCCCGCACGTACCACACAATGCAGCCCTTGTTCCTCATGACATCTACAATTCTTGGTCTGCCATGCGCTCATCCAGACTACTGTGTTGCATATCCTATCTTTGCCACGATATGCAGTCCCTTGCATCCATCCCAGACACCTGTGCTCAAATGCCAAAGACTTTTTTTTTAGCTCCTTTGGGTCCCAGGGGGCAACTTGCACGGAACAGCTTACGCAATTCTACGCAGTTCTATAAATTGCGTCGCGAGAATTTGTCCCAATTCCGATTCCCTACGGGATTTACACGTGGGGATTGCTTACATTTCCGTGAAAACATAGGGGCGGTTATTTGCGTCCACACACACTATTGCGTCCACACACACTATTGCGTGCGTGCTCACAAAGACAAAGATCCCCCGTATAGCCTCTACAGACTGTTGAGGTGAGTGCTGTTCGCGAGCACCTGTGAAGGCTGGCATGGCGCACGAGGCAGTGGGTGGTCAGCACAACGCCCGGCTGCCTTTGTCTGCCTAGTTCCGATGTTTTACATATCACATCGGATAGTTATTTGAGGCTGAGTGGACCGAGGGGAGACCCAGCACTGGTTCAGATATTCCGTCACCGATGTTTGGCCGGGAGTGGGAGTCGAACTCGGGTCGCCAAGTTCTTCGCTAATATAGCCTCCTACACGACCACTCTCCTAAATACACAAACACAATCACAAATACACACCCAGACACATGCACACATCCACACTCTTACACACTCAACGTACAACACACACAGGTGCACAATCACATACAAATACTCTCCCCGCACAGACACGCACTGTCACAAATCGACAAAGGAAAAGATCCCCATATCGCCGTTTAACAGGCTGTTCACGAACACCTATTCAGGTTGGGCATTGCACACAATAGATGCATAAAAACCCCACAACAACACTTCTCTGCCACACAAGCACATGAACACATTCCTACGCACTTAAGTGCACACACACATGCTCATACACTCGCACATATAAGCGCATGCAAAATCACAGAATAAAAAAAAATTTACATTTGTACAATGTACAACTTACCTCGGTAACAGACTGAAGCGGTGAAACCACGGTGGCCATATTGCACAGGGACTTGATGCGCCGATGTCGGCCATTTTACATCAGGGTCGCTTTTCCTTGCAGCTGATTGGGTGGCGTAGCGGGAGTGATGGCAACCCCCCCGGCGACCGCTGGCGTGCGTCCATCTTCGCAACTGACCGCTGACGCGCACACAGACGCTCAACGTTTCGGGCGACGCAATTTCGCAGCCGACACACAATCGCTGCCCGGTTGATCTTGTGCAGATTTTCTGTGCTCAGGCCCCTCAGCTCTGTGATCCATAGAGTAATACGGACCCATTTTCCTTACACTCGTTAACCGTGTTTCTCTGCTCTCTTCCAAAATGGTTTGCTTAGCCCATCAAAAACCTCCACCGCTAAAGCGACGTGCCTCTCTTTGACCTCTTCCTCACAACCTCTAGCATAATGAACATTGCTGCCTCAGTATACAAAGTCCCCCACCACCACCACCACCACTGTGGTTATGGATAAGAATTGTGCGTAGATGTTATGCTCGTCTTTTTAGTACAAAGCGTATTGTAACAAAAATATGCAATGGCTTACTTTAGTGATGTGTTGCCAATTCACCGACACCCTTCTAACTTGATCCCTGCTGGGGGGTGCTGACTGCCCGCCGCCCCCCCCCCTGCCCATGTGCTACGTAGCATTGCGAGCACCTGGCGATGTGCTTTGACAAACCACTCAGGCTAAAAGAGGGGGGGGGTCCTCTGTTGGTCTGTGTCTGCAGTAAAACACGTGAGGAAGGGCTGGGGGCGGTGCAGCGCAAGACGGTGGCGAGCGCGCCACCCCCGGCCCCCCTGGAGGACACTCCGTCCAGCAGCTCGGGGGACGACTCGGCATCGGACGCCGATGATGAAAACTCGGCGTCCGTGCGCGGCTCCCCGGCCCGTCCCAACCGGCATCCCGGAGAATGTGTGGATCCACGGCAGGTCAGTCGCCATCCGCGTGGCCTCCTGTGTGGATCCACGGCAGGTCAGAGTCGCCGTCCGCGTGGCCTCCTGTGTGGATCCACGGCAGGTCAGAGTCGCCGTCCGTGTGGCCTCCTGTGTGGATCCACGGCAGGTCAGAGTCGCCGTCCACGTGGCCTCCTGTGTGGATCCACGGCAGGTCAGAGTCGCCGTTTGCGTGGCTTCCTGTGTGGATCCACGGCAGGTCAGAGTCGCCGTCCGCGTGGCCTCCTGTGTGGATCCACGGCAGGTCAGAGTCGCCGTCCGTGTGGCCTCCTGTGTGGATCCACGGCAGGTCAGAGTCGCCGTCCGTGTGGCCTCCTGTGTGGATCCACGGCAGGTCAGAGTCGCCGTCCGTGTGGCCTCCTATGTGGATCCACGGCAGGTTAGAGTCGCCATCCGTGTGGCCTCCTGTGTGGATCCACGGCAGGTCAGAGTCGCCGTCCGTGTGGCCTCCTATGTGGATCCACGGCAGGTCAGAGTCGCCGTCCGTGTGGCCTCCTGTGTGGATCCACGGCAGGTCAGAGTCGCCGTCCGCGTGGCCTCCTGTGTGGATCCACGGCAGGTCAGAGTCGCCGTTTGCGTGGCTTCCTGTGTGGATCCACGGCAGGTCAGAGTCGCCGTCCGCGTGGCCTCCTGTGTGGATCCACGGCAGGTCAGAGTCGCCGTCCGTGTGGCCTCCTGTGTGGATCCACGGCAGGTCAGAGTCGCCGTCCGCGTGGCCTCCTGTGTGGATCCACGGCAGGTCAGAGTCGCCGTTTGCGTGGCTTCCTGTGTGGATCCACGGCAGGTCAGAGTCGCCGTCCGCGTGGCCTCCTGTGTGGATCCACGGCAGGTCAGAGTCGCCGTTTGCGTGGCTTCCTGTGTGGATCCACGGCAGGTCAGAGTCGCCGTCCGTGTGGCCTCCTGTGTGGATCCACGGCAGGTCAGAGTCGCCGTCCGTGTGGCCTCCTGTGTGGATCCACGGCAGGTCAGAGTCGCCGTCCGTGTGGCCTCCTGTGTGGATCCACGGCAGGTCAGAGTCGCCGTCCGCGTGGCCTCCTGTGTGGATCGTGTGGAGGGTGTCGGCGGGGAGGGTGCGACGGACGAGGAAGATTGAGGCATTTCGATTTAAAGCTTTCGTGACCGCAGGGATTTATCTTCTTGGTTCTTTCGGTAAAGTCACGTAGAATGGAAATAATAAAATAATAAAAATTAAACGTAATAAAATAATTCTCACGACGTTTCGGCCACAACGCAAGCAGCCGTCCTCAGGTGAAGAACAGGTCTGTCGGAAAGACAGCGTCTGAATGACTCTGCCACCTGAGGACGGCTGCTTGCGTTGTGGCCGAAACGTCGTGAGAATTATTTGATTATGTTTTATTTTTATTATTTTATTACTTCCCTTCTACGTGACTTTACCGAAAGAACCAAGAAGAAGATTGAGGCACTCGCATGTCGGTGAATTGTGGCGTGCGTGGCCTGCGTAATGGATCGATTCCTGTCCCCTAGTGACTCGGGAGGAATGGTTCATGCTTTTGTGTTCGCCCGACTCGATCAGGCGACAACCAGATCTGGCTGTCGCCTGATGAAGCTAGTTGTAATTACTGGCGAAACGTCGTATTTAGTTTGGAAATGCTGTACTAGTGACGAATTGGCCACGTTCTGTTTACGTGACAACCCTTACTAGTTGGCTGTGTCGGGTGGTGGCGGGTTTTAACGACACATTTTGATATTTACGCGATCTAACCCAAAAAAACCTCTATTAGGGATTTATTTCTATTTGTACCGGGATTGAATAAATATCCATAATTGTAGTTGTGACCGCACATTGCAATCGAAGCCCACAGGACCTTGGGAAACTGTTGGGGCCCGTTCTAGCAGCCCTCCTGCTCGTCTTTGGCTTCCTGCGCCTCTTGAATTATTACTAATTCTGAGAGTGGTTACAAATTCTACATTTTTATTACAGAAACATTGGGGAGAGATCAAAGGGTAGCAGGGCTTGAGGACGAGATCTGGCGTCCGCCGCAAATCAATCATTTAAGCATCTGCAATAGCTTGGAGCTGTAGTTTTCAGATTCGCGTACAAATCCTGTGTTTGCAGCAGAGAGGTTCGTTGACCTGGGTACTCAATTGAAAAAGCCATTGGCGAATGCGAAGTGCGGCGATTGTCTGTGACTTTTCTAAGCAGGTGGTATACCCTTCGGCGCAGAGTGTCTACGGAGTCGACATCACGAAGCAGCTCAGTCTGCAGGACCAAGAGCTGTATGCCAAGTGAGTTCACCACCTTATTGAATGACAACCAAGTTTCGCGACTTCATACGGAATTGACGTAAATCAGAGGTCGCAAACGGGTTTTGATTCCTTACCCGTACCCGGCCGCACCAGGGTCGCAAACGGGTACCCGTACCCGATACCCGGCCGGGTACGGGTAGCCGGGTATCGGGTAGGGTACGGGTATCGGGGACCCAATTGCGACCTCTGGGATGAAGCCATGTTGCAGGCGCGGGTGGGTTGATTCTAGGAACTTGAATTGTGAGAAGAGACAAGACGTTGGGAAATGAGTGACAAACAGTTACTCACCAGTGACTCACGGTCTAGCCGTACCCGTACCCGGCCGCACCAGGGTCACAATCGGGTACCCGATACCCGGCCGGGTACGGGTAGCCGGGTATCGGGTAGGGTACGGGTATCGGGTACCCGATTGCGACCTCTGACGTAAATGTATAAAACGCGCAAGGACACGGTACGCAAATTGTTAGCGCAGAGTTTGCTTGCTTTGCACGTTATCACCCCCGCTGTATGTTTCGTTGCAAGGTTTGTGAAGCTGGGCGTTGACCACAAGTCGACGGAGCCGAGCGTGCGTGTCGCCTCCATCCTGGATGTCTCTAAGCTGCTGTGAGTCACCCACTCGGCACTCGTTTGCACCAGGCCCGCGTCACCCTCTGCGCTCGCACTTAATTCTTTGTATCGTATAAGTTAACGCTGACGTAATTACCACTTTGGGTTACAATAAAACATTCGGAGCGTCGGTGACGGTACGTTATGCGCGTGTTTTGCACGCAGGACTCCGCTATCGGTCTTCCCTCCCGCGAGCGTGCGCCGCGTGTCTCCTCCCCGCGTCTCCTCGCCTGCGCTGGACGTGTACGAGGCGCACGTCCGCGCCGCGCGAGGCCACACGCTGGAGCCCCGCAGGCACGACCTGGTGCTGTACCGACAGCACGTGCGGAACCGCTACATGTGACGCGCGCTCTACGTGCTGCCGCTACACGTGACACGCACTGCATGCGGCTGCTACGTGTGACGCACACGTCACGTGCTCTCGGCATGCATCTGGTGCGTGTGACGCGCAGGCTACATGCAGCCGCTTCATGTGACACGCACGTGGCATGCACTCTACATGCATCTGCTACATGTGACGCACACGTCACGTGCTCTTTGCATGCATCTGGTGCGTGTGACGCGCACGCTACATGCAGCCGCTTCATGTGACACGCACGTGGCATGCACTCTACATGCAGCTGCTACATGTGACGCACACGTCACGTGCTCTCTGCGTGCATCCGGTGCGTGTGACGCGCACGCTACATGCAGCCGCTTCATGTGACACGCACGTGGCATGCACTCTACATGCATCTGCTACATGTGATGCACACGTCACGTGCTCTCGGCATGCATCTGGTGCGTGTGACGCGCATGCTACATGCAGCCGCTTCATGTGACACGCACGTGGCATGCACGCTACATGCAGCCGCTACATGTGACGCATACTCTACATGCAGCTGCTACATGTGACGCACACGTCACGTGCTCTTTGCATGCATCTTGTGCGTGTGACGCGCACGCTACATGCAGCCGCTTCATGTGAAGTGCACTATACATGCAACTACTACACGTGACACGCACTCTACACACAACTACTACATGTGACACGCACGTGACATGCATTCTTCATGCAGCTGCTACATGTGACACGTACATGACATGCATCCTTCACGCACCTGCTACATGTGACGCACACTCTACATGCAGCCACTACACGTGACACGCACATGACACGCACTCTGCATGCAGGCGCTGAATGTGGTGTACATTGTATATGTCGCCACTGCATGTGACACACTTGACTTTGTTTTTTTGCACATCCTTTTGGCCGCACTGTCTCCTTGGAGGGTGTACACATTTCCGCAGCATTGAATCAATACAGAACCAAGTAAACTCTGGACCCGTTTCAGCATTCATTTTGTTTCTTAAGCAGTCAGGCTTAAACGAATACTGATAAAATTCCAGATCTTTCTAGGCAGTGATCCTCTCTGTTGGATATGGGTCCTGAATGTTTTTAACATGTCAATTGAACCGACAGCCAATCGAGGCGAGGGTGGAGCCAGGGCCAGTCATCTCACCGCCGTACAGAGGTCGCAACCGGGTACCCGATACTCGTACCCTACCCGATACCCGGCTACCCGTACCTGGCCGGGTACGGGTAGCCGTTTGCGACCCTGGTGCGGCCGGATACGGGTACGGGTAAGGAATCAAAACCCGTTTGGGACCTCTGCCGTCGTATGACACGCCACATGAGGATAACATCGTGTTTCACGAGTGACGCGAACACGTTTCTTGTCACGCAAGGCACACGACATTGCGCTGAACGCACGACGGAGGTCCAGTGCGAACCCACCCGCCCCCATTGTCGTGATTGGTTACAGCAGGTTTGATGTGGCGGTGCTGGAAGGGAGTTGTTGCTTCTATGGCTCTGCCGCCCAGTTTTTATGAAGCTTTGTGTTTTTTTCCCTGGTCAGTAGTTTTGGAGAATTATGCTTTTGGGTCGAGTTGTGAATGTCTTGTACAAGATGTGTCTGCGAGCGTGGGGGGAACGTCGGAGATTCCATTGCACCCCAACTTTGCATCTCCCTTTGACCCCCCCCCCCCCCCCATGCAATTTATACCTCGCAAGTGAAGCACGCATCCAAGGCACAAGAGGTTCAGCTCTTTAAACTCATCACGGAGAGCCGAGTTCCATCGCCGTACATATATCTGAGGGATGTTCCTAACCGGACGGTGTAGCGCGCAACTCCAATGCAATTTATCACTTCAGAAGCGTACAACGTAGAAACGAGTGCCATACGATGTGTGAAAGGTCTCCACGAGACTAATCTCACGGTGTATTGCAATCGTTTGTCAGTCTTGAACTTTGTCCGTTGAAAACGTCCGGTGCCGGTAAGTAAAAAAAAACAACACGAAGCTTTGTGGGTGGATTTGCACTGCAAATCGTTATTTCTTCACGGATTTTCAAACAACAAAGTACTGCGGCGAAGTCCCAAGCTGGGCTACGCATTTACACCATTGAAAGTTTGGTGAAAATCGGTGCAGAAATAGTGCAACGGCACTGCGTTTCCTTAGAGTGCGCTTCTAATCCGCAACAAGAAAAAACAGCCCGCAATCACTTAAATACAAACTTGCCGCTCCGGACCCACAAGTTTGCGTTTATTGGCATATAGAAGATATATTTCTCGACACCATATTGCTCTTTTTTAAGGCATTTCACTTGCAGACCTAATGAGTCTTGATTCCATTGCTGGGAGTCCCAAAACCACATTGGAGAGACACAATTTCAAAGCAGGGGGGGGGGGGGGGGTCCCAATTCCAAAATCAAGCAGTCCAAATTCCACATCCGCGAGTCCGAATCGGGACTCCAGAAATTGAATTTGGACTCCTGTAACCAAGGAACGGATTCGGACTAGAAATCGGCGCCAGGCATTTTGTAAAAACGGCGGGGCCCAAATTGCTGTGCGATTGGGAGACTCTGAAACACGTTGAGTGCGATGCTCAGGGGTGGGAACTTCACATCTGTTCCACCGATAAACCCAAGCACCTGCCCCCGGGTCCTCGCTGTTATCGGAGACCCCTCAGCTCTCCGTGGCTATCTGCAGTGACGGAACTGGGACAAAAAACAAGTATAACCCGTAAAAACAAAGTTTTTCACTATAAATCCTTTATATGCGTGGCGGCTAGAGTCCTCTCGTCCTCTGGCTTGAGATGGCTGCCACCTATGGGTCAGATGATTGCATGGCACCATTAAGCAATTGGTAATTACAATAATATTTTTGTCCTAAAAAGTGTAAAATTTTGGAAAAAAATGTTCACGAACATTAATTGTCACGCACAACGAGTCTGTGTGGAAAATGTCAGCTCGATTGGATCACGGGAAGTGGGTTAAAAAACGACCGAAAGATTTGCACGGTCGTAAGCGCGCAAGCGCACAAGCAAGTGAACTTAATATAAAGGATTTAAAAACATCCTGAGCCGTTTCTCAGTCGGCCCCTTTGGGTCTACGGCCCAGGGTCGGCAACCTTTTTCGGCTCAGCAGTCGCATGCGGCTCTTTAAACGACTGCATTGCGGCTCTTGAAATATTGAGGGGGGGCGGGGGGGTTACCGATTACGAAAAAAAAATGGATCTTCTTGTTACGTTGTTTGCTGACTCCTGACCATGGGAGTCCAGTTTAACACGGGAGTCCAGTTTACCATGGGAGTACAGTTTACCATGGGAGTCCATTTTTGCCATGGAAATCCAGTTTTTCCATGGTGTCCAGTTTACCATGAGAGTCCAGTTTACCATGGGAGTCCAGTTTACCATGGGAGTCCAGATTACCATGGGAGTCCAGATTACCATTGAAGTCCAGTTTACCATGGGAGTCCAGTTTAACACGGGAGTCCAGTTTAACATGGGAGTCCAGATTACCATTGAAGTCCAGTTTATCATGGGAGTACAGTTTACCATGGGAGTCCATTTTGCCATGGAAATCCAGTTTTTCCATGGTGTCCAGTTTACCATGGGAGTCCAGTTTGCCATGGGAGTCCAGTTTACCATGGGAGTCCAGATTACCATGGGAGTCCAGATTACCATTGAAGTCCAGTTTACCATGGGAGTCCAGTTTAACACGGGAGTCCAGTTTAACACGGGAGTCCAGATTACCATTGAAGTCCAGTTTATCATGGGAGTGCAGTTTACCATGGGAGTGCAGTTTTGCCATGCGAGTCCATTTTACCATGTGAGTCCAGTTTACCATGGGCAGGAGTAGGAAGACTGCGGCTCTTTAAGGTCTGATTCGTGCCTCCGTCTCTTATTCACACTTTGCATTGCGGCTTTTGACAGAGGTTTTTTTTTAAATATACCGAATTCAAAATAAATGGCTCTTGTCATTTTGCTCGCCGACCCCTGCCCTAAGGTCACAACTGACCGGCATAACAGCAGCGGTAAGGTTCGACACAATAACCAGCGACCACATCTCGGCACGAATGAAAAATCCCCGGCGCGCATCGCGACGGGTCCACTCGCGGGTTTTCATTTGGCCGAGGATTCTCGCGCCTGAGGTCCCTTGCCGCAATTGCGTCACGATAGGAAGGACTTACCTGGCGCTCACCTCCGTTGGGGAGCCACAGCCAAAGGTGGGCGCTTCCACATTAGCATGGCAAGGGCGAGTTGACCCGTGACCACTTCGTTTCACCAGGACGCACGTACCTTGACTTCCACCTGTGCGTACGTTGAACTTCGTTCGCACGGTACGCACCCAACAGTGCTAATCGGAGCAACAGCAGCAACGAAGTGTTAGGGCTGATTTATTGGAATGTTTTCACGAGGCTCGTGGTCGTTAACGAAGGCGGCAGGTCATTTGAAAACGATGCATCATCATCATCATCAGCGGGTGAGTGTGCGCGTGCGTGAACACCAGTCAAGCGCCGAGTTCTCAATTCCCCCGACACGGTTCACCTGGTTCAGTGGGGAAATAACTCAAACTAAACACATTTTTTATTCATATTATCAGGTATAATTTTCGATTTAAAGCTTTCGTGACTGCAGGGATTCATCTTCTTGGTTCTTCTCGACAGGGCGGCTGCTTGCGTTGTGGCCGAAACGTCGTGAGAATTATTTTATTATGTTTTATTGTTATTATTTTATTATTTCCATTCTACGTGACTTTACCGAAAGAACCAAGAAGATTATCAGGTATACTATATAGCTCTTTTTCAGAAGCAATCTGGCCACAAATGATAGCTCAACGAAGTGGGCTTATCATCGTCATCACGTGGAAATGTATAGCAGCCAAATACTCTAAACGCGTGATGTTGATTCTAAATATGGTGGGGGAAAAAACACATGGAACACCCGGAGAAAAATCCACGCTATCACGGAGAGAGAGAGAGACACGCAAACTCCAAATATACAGCAGCAAGCGTTAGGGTCGGGATCGAAACCACGCCTACTGCATACCAGGCGAGGTAGTTAACATCTCCTAGCCACTGTGATGGTGATGATGAGAGAGACGCAAACTCCAAATATACAGCAGCAGGCGTCAGGGTCGGCATCGAATCCACGACCTCCTGTGTACCAGGCGAGGTAGTCAACATCTCATCAGGGTCGGCATCGAACCCACGACCTCCTGCATACCAGGCGAGGTAGTCAACATCTCATCAGGGTCGGCATCGAACCCACGACCTCCTGTGTACCAGGCGAGGTAGTCAACATCTCATCAGGGTCGGCATCGAACCCACGACCTCCTGCATACCAGGCGAGGTAGTCAACATCTCATCAGGGTCGGCATCGAACCCACGACCTCCTGTGTACCAGGCGAGGTAGTCAACATCTCATCAGGGTCGGCACCGAACCCACGACCTCCTGTGTACCAGGCGAGGTAGTCAACATCTCATCAGGGTCGGCATCGAACCCACGACCTCCTGTGTACCAGGCGAGGTAGTCAACATCTCCAAGCCACAGCGGCGCCCCGGCGGGTTTTCGCCTAATTTTTTTGCTGCGAAATTAAAAGTCCAGAATGTTGCTGTCGCCTCTCCGTCAATATTGTTGGGGGCTGCTACATCCGTCAGCGACTCGGAGCCAACGGCAGTTAGAGACGTGGGAGAAGTGCGCGGGAGAGGAGGAGGAGGGGTGGTTGGGGGAGGGATATTAACAACCAGAGACCACGCCGGGCTGCAGTGGCACATCTCGAAGTGATTCATTGATTGTTACGCACCAACAGAAGCTAAAGTGATAACAAAATAAATGTGGTATTTACAGTTTTCGTGGTGTTGATGAACCCGGTGCTTTTTTTGAAGAGAGTGAGAGAGTGTGAGTGTGTGTGTATTTATTTATTCGCGGACACACGTAGAGTGTTGTTGTACACGGCGTGGCACGTG
The DNA here is from genome assembly GCF_964198595.1 of Lampetra fluviatilis. Lineage (NCBI taxonomy): Eukaryota > Metazoa > Chordata > Hyperoartia > Petromyzontiformes > Petromyzontidae > Lampetra > Lampetra fluviatilis. The sequence continues at coordinate 5,678,682 of NC_136324.1, forward strand.
CGACGACTTGACAGATGCAACCCCTCTTCTTTGTTCTTTCGGTAAAGTCATCACGTAGAAGGGAAATAATAAAATAATAAAAATAAAACATAATAAAATAATTCTCACGACGTTTCGGCCACAACGCAAGCAGCCGTCCTCAGGTGAAGAACAGGTCTGTCGAGAAGACAGAGTCTGCATGACACACCCCAGATGCAACCCCCTCCGACGTACAAAGCACCGCGTCGTGGCCTCCGTCGATGATCGCGCGCCGATCGTCAACGGCGACTTCCACTCCACCCGGAGGAGTCGTTGCGCGAACACGGAATCAGAAACGTGGTGCACCCATTGACCACCTCGCCCGGCATGCACGAGATCGTGGGAACGGAGCAACAATCTTGACGAGGAGTTCGCGCCAAGCTTGGTGGGAAGGACGAACGCACGCACGCACGAAGAGCAGATAATTTTCTTTTTTTTACTTTTTATTTTCGACAGGTAAGGCCCCACTTCGCTATCCTAGCTCTTTTTCAGAAGCGACCTGGCCACCGCAACTGCTAGCAGCTCAACGAAGTGGCTCATCATTGTCACGTGGAAATGTACAGCAGCCAAAAACTCGAAGCGCGCGTTGATTCTAAATGTGGAGGGGAAAACCGGAGGACCCAGAGACAAACAAAAATCTATGCGACCAACGGTGGGAGGGAGAGAGAGAGAGAACCTGCCAACTCAAAGTACACAACATGCGTCAGGGTCGGGATCGAGCCCACGACGTCATGTATACCAGGCTCAGTGGACCTTACCCTGGTAAAATAAAAACATGTTTATAGTTTAGTTTGTTTCAAACACGTCGGCTTTCGCAACCAATATCCACGATTCAACTTTTTTGGGTTGGATCTCGTAAACATAACGGCAGTTTTTCTCCACAAATCTGACTGTCGCCTGATGAAGCTAGTTGTAATAACTGGCGAAACGTCGTACTCGGATTGTAAATGTTGTGGCTTTGCTCTCCGACACACCGGTTAGTGCTGTACTAATAACGAATTGGCACGTTTTGTTTACGTGACAAACCTTACTAATTGGCTGTGTCGGGTGGTGGCGGGTTTAACGACACATTGACACATTTACGCGATCTAACACCAAAAAAACACCTGTGTTTATGGATTTTAGTTTGTATACTGCGGCGTGTGCGAACATTAACCGTAAAAACGCGAAGCGTCATCTGCCTTCACGCCAGCGGACGTCACAGACCCCGTGACATCATTCGCAAGAGGAGGCCACCGCGTGACGCCGTCGGGGATCCAAATTTGGCAAATTCGTGAGAGTCGTAGCAGCAATCACCCCCCCCCCGACTGGCAGCAGGTCGAATGCCGCAGGGGCACGCTCGTAAAAAATGCGGCATCTTTAATGTCCATCAGAGGTTTTTGGGGTGAGATTGCGTCTTCCCGACAGACCTGTTCTTCACCTGTTCTTCACCTGAGGACGGCTGCTTGCGTTGTGGCCGAAACGTCGTGAGAATTATTTTATTATGTTTTATTTTTATTATTTTATTATTTCCCTTCTACGTGACTTTACCGAAAGAACCAAGAATATAAATGTGTCGTTAAAACCGCCACCACCCGACACAACCAATTAGTAAGGTTGGTCACGTGAACAGAACATGGCAATTGATTACTAGTTCATCACACCGCTGTGTTGGAGAGTAAACCCACAACGTTTATAATTCACCGGTGATCACAACCGGCATCATCAGGCGACAGCCAGAGGTGTGGAGATATCCTCATCCTGTTTCGATCGTAAATAGAGGTGGGGGATAAATGCGATGTCGTCATTTTGTGAGCCAATTAGGTGCGAAGACCAGAGAGAGATGGGAGGGGCGTGGGTTAATTTATTAATATAAATTGCAATGGGTATCTATAATTAGTTGGGTTATTGATGGTTAATCAACATACATGATGTATGTATGAGAATAGGTTTGTACCATTTCTTTGACTAAAAAACAGCTGTGTTAAGATGCTGAAACACCAAACAAAAACCTTCTGCAAGGAATCATGTCTGCATTAACCACATATACTAGTGGTGAACATGCAAACATAAAACATGCTCTGGTACTCTTAGTTTTTTCGGCAAAGTCACGTAGGTAAAAAATTAAATAAAAATTAATAAAAATAAAATAATAAAAATCACGACGTTTCGGAGGCAACACAAGTCTCCATCATCAGGTGGGACCGTCACAGCAAATCTGACTAAAAGTATGAATCTTTGCAGTCACGAAAGCTTCAAATCATGCTCTGGTAGTACATGATGTATTGTCTTTGATTGGTCCACACCAGAGACAGCTTTCTTTAGAGCCTCGTCTCAATCAGTGTTAGACCAGAGGACGCCAAAAGGCGAACAGCACAAAGACGACGCCACGATCAGGACATGGGAGGGCTCTGGGTGAGCAGCGACATTCCCATTCTCATATTTTGATCCTGGCAAGGGAGGTCCCACGATGATGGATGTACATCACGCATGCACATTATGTACGTCTCATCCTGGTCTCTCGGCTTCTCACGCGATTTAACAGAATACAACCTCTTCTTCCGCATGGCTACAATTTGACATCCAGGTGGTGGTCAAGTCCAGGTAGCCGCGTCGGCAGGAGCAGCAGCGGAGTAGATGTCTCATCATCATCATCGTCGTCGCTGGGATGTCTCCTTCCTCGTGTCTGTGGATCGGGGGCGTTGCGTCGTTGCACGCTGTTCTGGATGACCGCATTCGCCAACACTACAACCGGGGAGTTTTCGAAACCCTTCAACTCGAGACTTATTCTTAGGTGTTTTTCGGTAAAGTCACGTAGGGAAAAATAAATAATAATAAAAAATAAAATAGAAATAAAATAATAATTCTAGATTTGAAGCTTTCGTGACTGCAAGGATTCATATTCTTAGGGTTTTTTTCCAGTAAAGTCACGTAGGTAAAAATTAAAATTAATAAAAGTAAAATAAAAATAAAATAAAAATCACGACGTTTCGGAGGCAACACAAGCTTCCGTCTTCACGTGGAACCGTCGCAGCACGATAGCTGTATCAAGTAAGATAATTTAAAAATTTTACTTTCGTGACTTTACCGAAAAAAACCTAAGAATATAAAATAAAAAAATCACGACGTTTCTGTCCACTTCATCAGTTGTTTCTTCCTGTGGTTGTCCCACCCGATGACGGACGCTTGTGTTGCGCCCGAAACTTCGTGATTTATTATAAAATGTATATTTCAATTAATTTATTATTTATTATTATTTATTTTTACCTACGTGACTACCGAAAAAAACCTAAGAGTATGAATCCTTGCAGTCATCACGAAAGCTTCAACTCTAGAGTTGAGACGTATTGACTGCCTCGTGGAGTCACGTGGCTTGAGCAGGGATGGGAAATGGGATTACATGACTGGGGGGGGGGGGGGTCTCATCAATGAGCCCCTCCTTAGATCTGGACCGTACCGAGACTGACGGCAATGGGTGAGAGACAGGAGAGTTAACACGCGAATTAGCGTCGCGTTTGTCGACGGTTTCGGCAGTCATTTAAGACGGTGAAGCGATGCGCTGCGCACGTGCTACGCCTCTCCACAGAGACACCGCGTACACACCGGGTGCGTGCCTTCTCCTCGCTACACGTGGAAGCGACGGCTTAGCGGTCAGCACGACACTTTACACGTTGCCGTGCCCGATCACAGCCCAGCGAATCCGCATTTCCCCCGCAAACGCTCTGACCGTGTAACAGAGATCGCAAACGGGTTTTGATTCCTTACCCGTACCCGTACCCGGCCGCACCAGAGTCGCAAATGGGTACTCGTTCCCTACCCGTACCCTACCCGAAATGAGTGACAAACGGTGACTCACCAGTGACTCACGGCCTACCCGTACCCGGCCGCACCAGGGTCGCAAACGGCTACCCGTACCCGGCCGGGCACGGGTAGCCGGGTATCGGGTAGGGTACGGGTATCGGGTACCCGGTTGCGACCTCTGCCGTGTAATCCACTTAGAGGGCTTAGCCTGCAGCGGCATGTCCTATTTAGTTGATCGGGAGCCACGGTCGCGGGGTTGAGGGGGGTTAGGGGCCGTCCATAAATGACGTCACGCGATTTTGGACGATTTTTGACCCCCCCCCCCCCTTCGTCACACGACGTCACAAAGTCAGACCCCCCCTCAAATATGACGTCACAAAGCTCTGCCCCCCCCACCAAAAAAAAAACATGCTTCAAATCGCTTAAAACTATTGTCATTGTAGTGCGTATTTAATGTGGCGCTGCACTCTGATGTTGTAGGAGAAAACATTTATTAAAAAGTCAATTTAATTAAGTAGAACGTGTTGTCTATATTTATTTAAAGTTGCGCATTTTTATGTGACGTCACATTTCTCAAACCCCTCGTCACACATCGTCACAAATGTCTGACCCACCCACCCCCCCAGGTGCGTGACGTCATTTATGGACGGCCCCTTACTCGCAAACATAAGATCCTCCACCCCACCCCACCCGTGTAGCCATAGCAGACGCGGGGAGCAAACCACCACGCCCGGCCGCCTTTGTATCCCCACGTCGCACCAGCTACTCATTCGAGGCCGAGTCGACCTACGGGAGGCCCAGCGCCGGTTCAGACAATCGCCATCAGCGGTGCTGGCATTATAGGGGTGAGTTCATTAAATGTTTGACCAAATATATAACAACGGGCTAATTTTGAAGTTGATAATTGTGTATGGCCCCGCGAATGATGTTACAAAATATCCTAATGGCCCTTGGCAGATTTAAAGGATGCACGCTGATGGATGGCTGGTTAAGGTGGTGGTGGTTGTGTGCACCACGTGGCTGCCTGCAGTCCAGCACTGTGGAGGCAACAGTGAGGGTTGTTGGATCGCATAGACACACACACATATTCATAATCAACGTTTTTGGGTTTAGATCGCGTTATTTATAAATGTGTCGTAACCCTCCACCACCCGACACGGCCAATCAGTAAAAAAGTGCCACGTTGACAAAGGACACTTTTTTACTGATTGGCCGTGTCGGGTGGTGGATGGTTTACGACACATTTATAAATAACGCAATCTAAACCCAAAAACGTTGATTATGAATAATATTGGTCGCGAAAGCCTACGTGTTAAACTGACACACACATATGATGACATTTCTCGACTTCCCTTCCCGCAGGACGTAGTACAGCATCTGCCCCTGCTGGAAGGGATAGAGCGTTGCTCCCTCGCATGCGCAGGGTTTCCTCCGGGTGCTCCGGCTTCCTCCCACGTGCATCATAAATGAACGCTCACTAATTGTCTGAAAACATCTTAACGTGTAGAGAATTGCAGAACAATCGTGGGTCGCTCTGGCTTGGTCTGTGGTTTCTACTCAGCGACGATCGTGAGATGCAATTTGAATGAACGACGAAGCTTTATAAAATACACCACGAGTCATTAGGTTAGTTTTTTCGTCATCATAGACTGACATGTATTAAGCGGCGCTGAAGCACACGGAAAACGGAGCAGATTCGTATGTACAAAGACAAAGATCCCCTGTATAGCCTTAACAGACTGTAGGGGAAAGTGCTGTTAGCGAGCACCTATGAAGGCCGGAACGGTACACGAGGAGGTGGGTGGCCAGCACCACGCCCGACCGCCTTTGTCTCCCTAGTGGCGATGTTTACACACCGCACCAGGTACTCATTTGAGGCTGAGTCGACCTAGGGGAGGCCCGGGACCGGTTCAGATAATTGTCACTGATGTTGGCAGTGAGCGGGAATCGAACCCGTGTCGCCGGGTTCTTCGCGCAGCGCGCTAACCGCTGCACTATCGCTACAGACACACACACACATGGATTGTGCTGCACAATGGGGTGCGTTGCAGTGGATTGTGCTGCACTGTGCGGTGTGATGCATTGTGGGTTGTGATGCACTCTGGGTTGTGCTGCACTGTGGGGTGTGATGCACTCTGGGTTGTGATGCACTCTGGGTTGTGATGCATTGTGGGTTGTGATGCACTGTGGGTTGTGATGCACTCTGGGTTGTGATGCACTGTGGGTTGTGATGCATTGTGGGTTGTGATGCACTCTGGGTTGTGATGCATTGTGGGTTGTGATGCATTGTGGGTTGTGATGCACTGTGGGTTGTGATGCACTCTGGGTTGTGATGCACTGTGGGTTGTGATGCATTGTGGGTTGTGATGCACTGTGGGGTGTGATGCACTGTGGGTTGTGATGCACTGTGGGTTGTGATGCACTCTGGGTTGTGCTGCACTGTGGGGTGTGATGCACTGTGGGTTGTGATGCACTGTGGGTTGTGATGCACTCTGGGTTGTGCTGCACTCTGGGTTGTGATGCACTGTGGGTTGTGATGCACTGTGGGTTGTGATGCACTCTGGGTTGTGCTGCACTGTGGGGTGTGACGCACTGTGGGTTGTGATGCACTGTGGGTTGTGATGCATTGTGGGTTGTGATGCACTCTGGGTTGTGATGCACTGTGGGTTGTGATGCATTGTGGGTTGTGATGCACTGTGGGTTGTGATGCACTCTGGGTTGTGATGCACTCTGGGTTGTGATGCACTGTGGGTTGTGATGCACTCTGGGTTGTGATGCACTGTGGGTTGTGATGCACTGTGGGTTGTGATGCACTCTGGGTTGTGATGCACTCTGGGTTGTGATGCACTGTGGGTTGTGATGCACTCTGGGTTGTGATGCATTGTGGGTTGTGATGCACTGTGGGTTGTGATGCACTCTGGGTTGTGATGCACTCTGGGTTGTGATGCATTGTGGGTTGTGATGCACTGTGGGTTGTGATGCACTCTGGGTTGTGATGCACTCTGGGTTGTGATGCACTGTGGGTTGTGATGCGCTGTGGGTTGTGATGCACTCTGGGTTGTGATGCATTGTGGAGTGTGATGCACTCTGGGTTGTGATGCACTCTGGGTTGTGATGCGCTGTGGGTTGTGATGCACTCTGGGTTGTGATGCACTGTGGGTTGTGATGCGCTGTGGGTTGTGATGCATTGTGGGTTGTGATGCATTGTGGGGAGACATTCGCACGACCTGCAGCTAAATCGCAGACAGTTGTGCGTCAGTCACAAATAAACAAGGCCTTGGGTTCATCATCAACAACATCAACAACAACATCAACAACAACAACATCAACAACAACAACAACGTCTATCGGCCTCACCCACGCGGGGTTTCGACTTGGCTGTCTCTCATCAGCAGGGCGAGTCCACGAGACGCAGAGCGCTGGGCCTGACGTCACAGGCGAGATCCACAGCCACCTCGGGCAGACACGTTGCTCACTCCCTACACTCATTGTGTACACGTGTCCCTGTGTGTGCGTGTATCTATGTACGTATGTACGTATCTCTATGTGGGGAGCGGTGGTGTAGCGGTTAGCGCGCTGCGCTATGAACCCGGCGACACGAGTTCGATTCCCGCTCACGGCCAACACCAGTGACGATTATCTGAACCGGTCCCGGGCCTCCCCTATGTCGACTCAGCCTCAAATGTGTACCTTGTGCGGTGTGTAAACATCGCCACTAGGGAGACAAAGGCGGTCGGGCGTGGTGCTGGCCACCCACCCCCTCGTGTACCGTTCCGGCCTTCATAGGTGGTCACTAACAGCACTTGCCCCTACAGTCTGTTAAGGCTATATGGGGGATCTTTATCTTTATGTGCATATACAGGGTGTTTCAAACAGATGGACCCAATTTCAAAGCGGTATATTTCACGATGGCGACATGTTACAATTACACACAAAGTTACAAACGGTTTAATGAGTTTTCAAGTTTTACCAACCATTTTATAAATGCCCTAGGTGCCCTCCACCTGCTGTACGGACAGCATCGAGACGATAGTTGAATTCGTCCCAAACGCCTCTCTTCTCACGTTTTACTCTGTGGTGCGTGGTCGCCCCGTGCTCTTCCCCGCACATAAACAACCTGCTTCCTGAAATTGTCGCTACCAACGACGAATGTCGTTTGACATTGGCGGATCAATGCCAAAACGCCGTTGAAACGCACGCTGCACCGCAATTACGGATTTAGTCTCGCTGAACTGCAGAACGCAAAGCGCCCCTTGTGTGTTGGCAGGGTCCCCGTCTTGCGAATGACTGAGGCCAGGGGCTGTTTGTGCGCTGGGAGAGGCATCTGGCCGGTCATCATATTAAACTCTATGCCCCGCCCTCTCTCTATGCCCCGCCCCATCTATGCCCCGCCCCATCTATGCCCCTCCCGCTCTCTATGCCCCGCCCTCTCTCTATGCCCCGCCCCATCTATGCCCCGCCCCATCTATGCCCCTCCCGCTCTCTATGCCCCGCCCTCTCTCTATGCCCCGCCCCATCTATGCCCCTCCCGCTCTCTATGCCCCGCCCTCTCTCTATGCCCCGCCCTCTCTATGCCCCGCCCCATCTATGCCCCTCCCGCTCTCTATGCCCCGCCCTCTCTTTATGCCCCGCCCTCTCTCTATGCCCCGCCCTCTCTATGCCCCTCCCGCTCTCTATGCCCCGCCCTCTCTATGCCCCGCCCCATCTATGCCCCTCCCGCTCTCTATGCCCCGCCCTCTCTATGCCCCGCCCCATCTATGCCCCTCCCGCTCTCTATGCCCCGCCCTCTCTATGCCCCGCCCTCTCTATGCCCCGCCCTCTCTATGCCCCGCCCTTTCAAGTGGTAAGAGTTTCATTCATGGGCGGTTCGTGGTTGCAGAGATATAGCGATTTCAAATCGGGTTCATCTTTGTAAAACAGCCTGCACATCTATGTACGTATCTCAATGTGTATGTACAGGTGTCTCTGTGTATGTACAGGTGTCCCTGTGTATGTATCTCGATGTATATGTACAGGTGTCTGTGTATGTATGTACGTATGTATGCATCTCTGTGTTTAAGTAGAGGTGTCTGTGTGTATGTATCTATGTATGTATGTACAGGTGTCTGTGTATGTATCTATGTATGCATCTCAATGTGTATGTACAGGTGCCCCTGTGTATGTATGTATGCATATTTACAGGTGTCACTATATACGTATGTATCTCTGTGTGTATGTACAGCTGTCTCTGTATATGTATCTATGCATGTATCTGTCTGTGTATGTACCCGTGTCCCTCGGTTTACGAAAGGGATGCGATCTTCAAAAAAAAAAACTCGGGGTAAAAACGAAACTTAGTCAAATCGGAACGGCTTTTCCCATCAATTTAATACGAAACGTGCGGGGATGAGTGACACGTGGCGATTCCAACTCTACTCATAACCTAAAATGATACAGCTACGTCACTTTTCACGGTACAGATAATCAAGAAAGCAAACATGAAAACGATCGAATAATAATAATAATAACGATGATGAATCTAGAACAACAATTCACCTTTTCACGGAAGTCACCCAAAACACCCGCCGCGTGTTGGAACGACTTTGGCGAAGCGACGTGGAGCCAGGCGCTCCGCAGGGAGACGCCGCAGGGAGACGCCGCAGGGAGACACCGCAGACTGCCGGGTGCCTTCCCGTTTGACGATCCCACGTCGTGTGTGGCCGCGGTGAGATTTCGTTTCGAAGTCGAAATTCGATTTCATCCGTCGAAAAGGTGGTCGGGGGGGGGGGCGGTTTGTCAATTTCGCGAGCGGAACGTCTCGCAAACCGAGGTGGGGGGGGGGGGGGTTACCCTGGACAGAAAACCTCTCTCCCGCTCGCGGGTTTTCGGCCGTCCGCGGATTTGCGCCAACACTTCTGGAGGTGCAGTTCGCCGTTCGCCGCCCCCCACGTGGCGAGCTTCCCTGCCGTAGAGCGTCGTGACCGCGCTGCTCGCGACGACGACGACGCTGCTGCTGCTGGTGCTGCTGCTGCTGCTGGCGCGGGAGAACACAAGCGGAGCCGTCTCCGCCTCCCACGCGGTCCATCGCCGGTCCCAGGGACACGCGGCGTTCCCGGCCTCCGGTGAGGAGGCGGTGAGGTTCAGCCGTGCAATATGTCTCCCCGCAGTGTACTGAACTGTACACGGATAGACGTGTACGGTACTGCACACAGCATTACTTGTGCTCATTTCATACGCTGACTGTGCAAGTTATATTTAACAGAGGGTTACGTGTACCCCCCGGTTTAGAAATACCGCCCCCCACATCAACCCAGACATGCAACGGGAATGATTTAGTTTTTTCACGTAAAATATTAACATTTTTCTCCAGTTGTCGAATATAACTTGAGCGGTCAACGCACGGAATGAAAATGAACGTTGCGTGCAATACCGCGGTGGCGGAGCCCCTGTCCTCGGTGGTCGCTGGGAGCAGTGCGGGACCTGGGAACCGCTCTAGGTAGCGTGGCAGCAGCAGCATCATCATCGCGAGCAGTGCAGTTAAGAGTACGCACGTATGTCCGTTGAACTTCTTTCGCTCCGTACCGTGCTAATCGGAAGCGCAGGAGTCAATGACAACAAACTAAACACAAAGAGCATTTGTCAACGAAATGAGTTTAAAAAAAATCTAGATTTATAAGTGCATGGCTCCGGTGGCTTACGCAAGAACCTCTTTGCGATGCGTACTGCCACCTCAGGGTAGCGATCGGCCAAGTCAGCACCTCACCTCAATCACAATTTGGAGCGAAATGCGGTCAAATGCGTAAATGGGAAAACCGGTGCCGGGCGAAGTTTTGGTTTTACAGTGTTAAGTAAAATCGCCCGTAAAAGCACTCGATTGGATCATGCACGGCAGCAATCGCCGCATACCGGCTGGCAGTAGACCAACGCTGGTCAGGTGATCCTGCGCCCACAGGGGATGCGATGTACAGCGTGATACTGAAAACAAATCACTCGTCGTGATCCTGATAACAATTCACAGCCAATCCACTGGTTTGGACGACTGACAGAGTGTGGCTTCCGCACACTGTGTCAGTCGTGGGGGTTGTCTGACCGTACTTCATTACATTTGTCATGCGGCTTGATAAAAGGGTGGGGGGGGGGGGGGTGGAGGGAAGTGGAGGAGGGTGCCCCAGTCCCAGGGCCGATACCACTCACCACTGATGCTAGCTGTGGTCTGGAATCGAACTCGGGTCACCTGGTCCGTGGCACTGCGCGCTAAACCACCACGAAACTACCACTCCTCCCCATAGACACACTACGGGATTTCAAACGACGGACGATCCCCAATAATTCTAGATTTGAAGCTTTCGTGACTGCATGGATCCATACTCTTTGTTTTTGTCGGTAAAGTCACGTAGGTTAAAAAGGAAAACAACTAAATTAAATCACGACGTTTCGGAGGCAACACAAGCCTCCGTCTTCAGGTGGAACCGTCACAGCAACATTTATTTGTTTTCCTTTTTAACCTACGTGACTTTACCAAAAAAAAACAAAGAGTATGTATCTCCAATAACCTCTACAACCAGTGCCAGGCCCGATATCACTCACCACTGATTTTAGCTGTGGTCTGGAATCAAACTTGGGTCACCAGGTCCGTGGCCCGGCGCTCTAAACCGCCGCGTCGCCACCACCACCACGCCTCCCCATAGACACACTACGAGATTTAAAACGACGGACGATAACCTCCACGACAGTGGCCTAGGGTCCCTGTCTCTCAAATACGACGCAGTGCTTCAAGCGAGCTGTACCGAGTATTGCTCACTTTCAAAAGCCTCTGCTGTGTATTCTTGAGTCTCATTTAAATACAGGCGGTAATCTCTTGATGAAGGTTCAGATCACTGCGAGCGATCGGATATTGCTCAGAAAGTCTTTCAAAAGTCATCTTTTACAAACACGTCTGTTCTTTAGAAAATTAATTCAAGCTTCCTTCAAAGGATCTCTGTAAATATTTTGTGCACATCTTCCCGAATACATCTCCTAAGTTCCATGAAACTAGAGATCTGCTTAATCTCTATCCTCTTCTAAGATACACATTTTAATCTCACATTATAGATTCACTTAAATACAGCTCGCCCCGTTTAACAGATCTATCCCAGTCATCTCCAAAATTGAATTTCAATACATGTAGATCTCTTAACAGACCTCTTGATGATTGTAGAATCACTGATCACTTTCAACAGAGCTCTTACATTTGATTGCTATAGCAGCACTTTATCGCATTTGATTAAAAACCATCTCATTTACTCATCCCGAGTACTGTGCGATTCTCCTTGCTTTCTCCCCACTCTCTCCCCACTCTCCCCGCTCTCTCCCCACTCTCTCCCCACTCTCCCCGCTCTCCCCACTCTCCCTACTCTCCCCACTCTCCTCGATCTCTCCCCACTCTCCCCGCTCTCCCCACTCTCCCCGCTCTCCCCACTCTCCTCGCTCTCTCCCCCACTCTCCCCACTCTCCTCGCTCTCTCCCCTACTCAACCCCACTCTCTCCCCACTCTCCCCGCTCTCTCCCCTACTCAACCCCACTCTCTCTCTCCCTGCCCTCTGCCCGATGTCTCCCCAACCCCCCCACCCTTCCCACTCTCTCAGAGAGCCGACTGGCTCTCCCCACACACGTACACGGCGCTGGGCCGCACGCGCCCGCGGGCCCGGCCCGGGAACACGGACGCGGGCAGCGAGCGGAACAGCTGCGGCGCCAGCTCGCCGCACGCCCGCCGGAACTTGCCGATGCGCCAGTAGTAGACGACGGGGTTGAGGGCCGCCTTGAGGTAGGCGAGCCACAGCACCCAGGCGCTCGCCGCGTAGAAGGAGGCCCCGCAGTAGAACGCGCGGCTGCACGCGGACAGCAGCACGTGGGCCGCGCACGGCGCGAAGCAGGCGGCGCACACGCCGAACAGCGTGAGCACGGTGGCGAAGGCGCGCGTCTTGAAGCTCACGTCGGCGTTGAGGCGCGACAGCGTCTGCAGGCCCGCGAGGCCCGGCTTGCCCGCCCGCGACGGGCACAGGCCCGCCGGGTGGTTGTGGACGCGCGCCGCGTTGCGCCGCACCGCGTTCAGGATGCGCAGGTACGCGTACAGCATGGCGGCGAACGGCGCGAAGAACACCGCCGTCGTGGCCGCCGCCGCGTACGCCCGGCTGCCCCCCGCCGCTCCGCCGCCGCCCCCCACGGCGCCGCCGGCGCCGCCGGCCGCTGCCGCCGCCCCCCCCGCCGCCGGCGCCGCCCCCGCCGCCCCCGCCGCCGGCGGCGCGGGGGTAGGAGAGGACGCAGCGCGGCGCGCGGGGGGGGCGACTCCACCGTGGGCCACCCGACGGCGGCGGGCAGCGAGACGGCGAGGGAGGCGGCCCACGAGGCGGCAATGACGGCCTTGGCGCGGCGCGGCGTGAGCGTGTCGCGGCGGCGCACGATGATGAGGAAGCGGTCGGCGCTGATGACGAGCAGCACGGCGACGCCCTCGGCCGCGAGCAGCCAGAAGAGCGCCGTGGAGACGCGGCACGCCGCCTCGCCGAACGGCCACGCGCCCGCCGCCACCGACACGGCGTCGGGCGCCGCGCACGACGCCGCCAGCGCCATGTCGGAGAAGGCGAGCGTGGCGAGCAGCAGGTTGATGGCGGAGCGCATGGCGGGCCGCCGGTAGACGACGAGGCACACGACCAGGTTGCCGCCGAAGCCCAGCGCGGTGGTGAGGGCGAGCAGCGAGGCCAGCGTCACGCGCAGGGCCGCGCCGGGGGCCGCCGCGGCCCGCGCCTCATCCGACGTGACGTTGGGGGAGAAGGCGCCGCAGATCTCCTCGTAGGTGGCGGTGCCCATGGCGCTCGTCGCTCGCGTTGCCCGGTGCCCGCGTCGAGGAGAGTTTCCGCGCGAGGCCTAGGCATGTGGCGGGCCTGAGGAGGGCCTAGGTCGCAGGGGTCTCTCCAGAGTGTCGACGTCACTACGTGGTCGAAGTCTCTAATCTCTCTCCACCGAGCCTGCACCTTATGATGTTTGTAGATTTTAGTTTTCTTCGAGTTTTTTCTCTTCTAATAATTCGATGAGGCGCACGCCAATTTGTCTCTCACGTTATCGCCTCATGCTTGAATTTAAATCGGTGTGAATTTGTGGAAATGCTATTTTGTCGTTTTCATATACGGTGATTCGAAGAAAAAAAAAAACCTCCCAAGTTTAACATTCACACTTTTCCCCGAATACCCAGCTCTGATCCAATTATGAGCTAAAATAAATCACACGCTCTTCAGATGTTAACGACGGCTTTTCGCACACGCGTCAGAAAATTAATCAATTTACGCACGAACCACGGCCGCCACCAATGCCACTCGCAGCCCGCTGGGACGAGTCACTCCGCCCTCATTCCCCCCCCCGCTTCACCAAATAATGACCAAGCGGACGAGCGTCCGAATGCAGGACTAATACCGAGTACGAGTCCCACGCAAGCACGGACGACGTCGCTGTCCACACCAAATCGCCGCCTCCCCCGATGCCGAACCTTGCCCCTTGCCAACGACGCCCGTGTCCCTTGGGGGGGTGGCCGCTGCTCGTCCTCGATTCGCTCGTCAGCGTCGGTGCGACCTTCGCTGAACTCAAATTAAGACGGCGAGAAAACACAAGTTGTTTCGGCCAATATCGCCCGTCGCCTGGAGGAAGGGCCCCGCCGGAACTCAATCCGTTGCCGCGTCTTTCTCCCCTTTCCTCAGGCGGTGCCCGCTGGCCTTGCCAGGCGAGCCGGACGGCCGACGAGAATCGTGGGCGACGGGCCGAGGGAACCGCTCCTCGCTGGGGCTCAGGCGTCCGCCCCGCCGCATGACGGTTGTCGGTCCCGTGGGGCGGTTGTTTTCCCCGGCACGTGTGGCGGGCGGTGGCGTTAGGATCGGCGCTGTCTTCGGACGCGTCGTTCAAACGCGCGAGGCGGGCTGGCGGGCTGGGCAACGACGCGGCTCCTTGTCCTCCCCGCCGCTCACGGCACCGTCCTGGAGCAAGAGGGAAAAAACAACAACAACAACAACAACAACGCGTGCTTTTGTTTACTCGTAGCCACAGGTAGCCTAGCGGCTCAGCAGACGCGGAGATCCCCTGTGTCGACCGAGGTGCAAACAAGCCGCACTGGGGGGGAGACGACGCAGGCCTGGCGCTGTGCCAGTCCACGTGCTCGCCTGCACTGGCACAGCAGCAGCGCTAGCATGGTTAGCAATGTACGGTGCGAAAGAAGTTCAACATAGTACGTATATAAAGAGGGGGGGACGTTTGTGCGCATGTGTGTTTAAGCTATGGGAGGGGGGGAGGGCTTTGTCTGTGCTTTGTGGGCCTTGCTGCACCAAAACAAGACACCTGCACCTGGGTTCGTGACATTAAACACTCCACCCACCTCCCTCTTCTCAAGCGATCACGGGGTGGTCGCGTGGGGAGCGTGGAGCAGAGGTCGCAAACGGGTTTTGATTCCTTACCCGTACCCAGCCGCACCAGGGTCGCAAACGGCTACCCGTACCCAGCCGGGTACAGGTAGCCGGGTATCAGGTAGGGTACGGGTATCGGGTACCCGGTTGCGACCTCTGGCATGGAGGAGTTCCGGGCAGTGCGCTCATGGCCACCTCCGGTTCGGCGGCAGAGGTCTACGTCTCAAATCGGTCGGGTGCCATTCTTTTCGGTTTAACAAGTAGTAGTAGCACGCTTTCGCGACCCATGTTATAGAGTAAATATAAATGTGTTTCGTTAAACCCGCCACCGCCCGACACAGCTAATTAGTAAAGGTTTGTCAACGGAAAAAAAAGTGCCAATTAGTTATTACTTCAGCACACCCAGTGTGCTGTGGGTTGATTGAGATGACTGGCAGATGCACCAACTGTGCTCCCGCACTGTGCCAGGTCACTGCATTTTAGCCGCCCGGCGCTCCGCTCGTTGTCGCGAGCGTCGATCCTCTGCCCTCCGATGTTGTTGGAGGGCGACTGCCTCCAACTGCCCAGTAGCATTGTTAATTAGCCTCCTCCACAGAGGCCAATCTTCACACCGCTGGTACCAGTCTTCGGCAAGTCCAATCAGCTCCCGATCCTCTTGTGCCACATCCGCCAGTCTCTTCTCTAGCCCGTGCCGCGCCCGTTTTTCTATCCGGCCAAAAAAAACCCTTGGGCATGCGGTGGCTGGGCATGCGGGCTACGTGACAACCAACGCAGCCTGCTCGCCTGCCGGAGGAGCTGACCCATGGGACCGTGTCCTCCAGATCTTTCAAGGATCTGTGAGCTCCGCACACAATCCAGCCTGGCTAAAACCCCGATCTCTGCAATTATTACTCTCTATTCTCTCTCCCCCCCCTCTCCTGCAGTGGATCTCTCACTCCCTCTCCCCGAACTCGCTCCTCTCCACGAAGTGTTGCAGCCTGCTTGGTTGGGGCCCTGGTGCAAGCAATTACATTCCCCACCCCCACCAACCCCCACCAACCCCCTCCTCCCCCATCCAATGTCCCTCTCTTCATATCCCAGCACACTCGATAGATACACCGCTCTCCGTTCCAACCTCAAACCCCCTCTCGTACCCGCCTTTCTCCCCCCTTCTCTCATCCCTCTCTCCCCCCCACCTCAACATCCCCCCCACCTATCTCACCCCCTCCACCCATCTCAACCTCCCCCCCCACCCATCTCAACCCCCCCCCACCCATCTCAACCCCCCCCCACCCACCTCAACCTCCCCCACCCATCTCAACCCCCCCATCTCAACCCCCCCCCACCCATCTCACCCCCCCCACCCATCTCAACCCCCCCCCACCCATCTCACCCCCCCCTCCACCCACCTCAACCTCCCCCACCCATCTCAACCCCCCCATCTCAACCCCCCCCCCACCCATCTCAACCCCCCCACCCATCTCAACCCCCCCCCACCCATCTCACCCCCCCTCCACCCATCTCAACCCCCCACCCATCTCAACCCCCCCCCCACCCATCTCAACCCCCCCACCCATCTCAACCCCCCCCCACCCATCTCAACCCCCCCCCCACCCATCTCAACCCCCCCACCCATCTCAACCCCCCCCACCTCAACCCCCCCCCCCACCTCAACCCCCCCCACCTCAACCTCTCCCCCTCTCTCATTCCCCCCCCCCCGCCATCTCAACCCCCCCCCCCACCTCAACCCCCCCCACCTCAACCCCCCCCCCCCACCCCAACCCCCCCCACCTCAACCTCTCCCCCTCTCTCATTCCCCCCCCCCCCCGCAATCTCAACCCCCCCTCAGCCATCTCAACCCCCCCCCACCTCAACCCCCCCCCCCCACCTCAACCACCCCCCACCTCAACCACCCCCCACCCACCTCAACCACCCCACCTCAACCTCCCCCTCTCTCATTCCCCCCCCCCCGCCATCTCAACCCCCCTCCCCACCTCAACCCCCCCCACCTCAACCTCCCCCTCTCTCATTCCCCCCCCCCCCGCCATCTCAACCCCCCTCCCCACCTCAACCCCCCCCACCTCAACCTCTCCCCCTCTCTCATTCACCCCCGCCATCTCAAACCCCCCAACCACCTCAACCCCCCCCCCCACCCCAACCCCCCCCACCTCAACCTCTCCCCCTCTCTCATTCCCCCCCCCCCCCGCAATCTCAACCCCCCCTCAGCCATCTCAACCCCCCCCCACCTCAACCCCCCCCCCCACCTCAACCACCCCCCACCTCAACCACCCCCCACCCACCTCAACCACCCCACCTCAACCTCCCCCTCTCTCATTCCCCCCCCCCCCGCCATCTCAACCCCCCTCCCCACCTCAACCCCCCCCACCTCAACCTCCCCCTCTCTCATTCCCCCCCCCCCGCCATCTCAACCCCCCTCCCCACCTCAACCCCCCCCACCTCAACCTCTCCCCCTCTCTCATTCACCCCCGCCATCTCAAACCCCCCAACCACCTCAACCCCCCCCCCCACCTCAACCCCCCCACCTCAACCTCTCCCCCTCTCTCTCCCCCCCCAGCCCCGCTTGCGCCTCTCAACGCAAACCTCCCGTTGCCGTGGCGATGCTAATCTCCGTGTGCGGTCGCCACGGCGACGGCAGCGGCCGAATCACGTGACTCGGAGCAGAACCATCGCAGGGGGGGGGGGGGCCACGGCTCCATGCGAATATTCCACCTGCAACTCACCCCCCCACGCTCACCCCCACCCTCACCCCCCCCCACTCACCCCTCCACCCTCACCCCCCCACTCACCCCCCCACCCTCACCCCCCACCCTCACCCCCCCCCACCCCCCCCCCCACTCACCCCCCACCCTCACCCCCCCCACCCACAATGAGATGAGACATCGACTTTGTAAGGGCGTCCTGAGTGTCGATTGACACAAACACAACAGAAATTTCACGTCACGAGTCTAACCACAACCCTACAACAACAACAAGCGCCATTCGCCACTAAGTGGCCGCGACGTCACCACGACGCTTGTGCCAGGCCATGTGCACCTTGAGGCTGCCACGTGAAGTGTCGAACGCCCGCTGGCAGGAGGTCACGGGGCAGACCCAGCAGGTGCCACGGGTCGATTGACTGAGATGACCGGCCGATGCATCACCACCTGTGCCCCCGACTGTGCCACCCAACAACCCACACACGCAAGAGGCCCGGGCAAACACCCCCTTGGCAAACAGGAGCCTGCTGGGCTGCGGGCGTCGTTAGCGAGAACCCGTTGTCTCCGCCTAACCACAAGACACACACACATCCACCTCCCTCCCTCGGCTGCTCGATCGGCCGATGGCCCCCTCCGCATTGTACAGTGACCCCAGTAGCAGCGGTGAGGCCGCGCGACCGCCACGCAGGTCCCGCGGCACGCAACTCGGCCAACCTGAGCCAGCAGTGGAAATTCCACATTCCCATGGCGAGGGAGCGAGTCCATACAGGACACCAACCGTTAACCTCCGACGAAGCGGGGCTCGCTTTGTCGACGACGAGAGAGCGGAGACGATGGCGATGATGATGATTGTCGAGCTTGACCCCTGACCGGGTAATGTGACCTCGCGACCTTCCAAGTGTAAGCCAAGTGTCTGACCACGGCAGGACCGACGCTGTACCCCAAGAAATCTGAAGGTACCTTCGCCTGGCTCTGTGCTGTTAGCGAGCACCTATGAAGGCCGGAACGACACACGAGGGGGTGGGTGGCCAGCACCACGCCTGACCGCCTTTGTCTCCCCAGTGGCGATGTTTGCACACTGTACCAGGTATTCATTTGAGGCCGAGTCGATCTAAGGGAGACCCAGGACTGGTTCAAATAATCGTCACTGGTGTTGACCGTGAGCGGAAATGAATCCCGGGTTCGTAGTGCAACGCGCTAACCGCTACAACAACAAGAACCGCCATTCGCCACTAAGTGGCGGTGATGTCACCACGGCGCTTGTGCCAGGCTAGGTGCACTTTAAGGCCCGGGAAAATGTCGAACACCCGCTGGCAGGAGGTCACGGGACAGACCCAGGTGCCATGGGATGACGGACCGAGATGACTGGCCGATGCACCACCTGTGCCCCCTACCGTGCCAACTCGCTGCGTTTTTAGCCGCCCGGCGCTCCGCTCGTTGTTGTGAGCGTCGCTCCTCTACACACCTCAACACACACCCACACCAGTACAATCACCCAGAACAGACCAAGGAACCTAACACATTCCTGCGGAGGGAGCTGGTAGGAACGTTGGGTTGCTCGATCAATGGCCAGGGTCAACGGCGGCGTGGTGTATTCCGCAAACATGCCCGACTGTGAGGGTGGGCACAAGTTGGCGTGAGTAGGTTAAACGTTGAGTTGTATAAGGGCACCACGGGGTGACCAGCCCCTCCCCACCCAGCACCACCCCTCCCACCCCCCACCCAGCCCCTCCCCACTCAGCCCCTCCCCTCCCCACCCTCTCCACCCCACCCAGCCCCACCCTCCCCACCCCACCCAGCCCCACCCTCCCCACCCAGTCTCTCCCCACCCAGCCCCTCCCCACCCAGCCCCTCCCAGCCCCACCCTCCCCACCCAGCCCCTCCCCACCCTCCCCTCCCCACCCTCCTCTCCCCACCCAGCCCCTCCCTTCACGACGAACGGACGGACACAATAATCCCCTGTGGGCTGGTGGAACCAGGTGTTTCCTACCAGTATGATGGCTCAATGCCCGCTCAACAAAGGCAAAGGAGGAGGCATCGTCGCAGCGATTCACCACTCCGTTCCTCATCTGGCTGAACACACACTCAATGTAACACCACCATCAATATAAGCCGTTCGAAGATCTATTCGATTGGCTTTGATAAACCAAACAGTGGTTGTCCTCCAATGGCCAAGCCTGGCCTCCACCACAACGATGTGGAATTTCCAGGACTGGATCAGAATGCGCTTCTTCGGGGAACCGCTGACGGTGACTGCGTTACGCACGAAGGCCGAGTGCTTATTGCAGGTGATCGCGCTGTTGTTGGATACCCACGGAAAGGGCCGACCTGTAGCCGTCATCACGTTACGACAACGACGATAATTTCTCGTCGCATACACCGGGGTGGCTCCAGCGATGGAGAGGAGGAGGACCGGCCAATCGCTTCGCTGGGGGGGGGGGGGTAGACGGGAAGAGGAAAACGACACTCGGGGGTCATGGTTTTATCTCCAGATTCCGGCAAGAAAAAAATTAACCCGTAAAAACAAAGTTTCTCACTATAAATCCTTATTATGCGTGGCGGCTAGAGTCCTCTCGTCCTCTGGCTTGAGATGGCTGCCACCTATGGGTCAGATGATTGCCTGCCACCATTAAGCAATTGGTAATTAAATATAATTTATTTTTTCCTAAAAAGTGTAAAAATTTGGAACAAAAATTTTTTCACGAAAATTAATTGTCACGCACAACGAGTCTGTGTGCAAAATGTCAGCTCGATTGGATCACGGGAAGTGGGTTAAAAAACGACCGAAAGATGTGCACGGTCGTAAGCGCGCAAGCAAGTGAACTTAATATAAAGGATTTAAAAATAAAAATCATTTAACCGATTGGCACGCTCGACCAGAGAGAGAGAGGCTGCTGCGTCCAGGAGGTCATCGCTCCTGGTATTGCCCGGGGTTCAAACAGCAAGCCGGCGGTGTTGAGGGCGCGTAGGTTGCCCCCGGTGACTGTTGGGATGAATCGCGCAGCATTGTGAGTGGCGCCTTTCAAGCCGCTCACGTTCGCTCCGAGAAGACGGGATGATGAAGAGGATGGACAGGATGAGGGCTCGCAACCCGTGGCCACGATTGCCACGCGCATCGGGATAACACGCGCTCACCGCACACACTGCACACACACGCACCGCACACACACATACACACACACTGCACACACACATACACACACACACAATGCACACACACACACACACTGCACCCACAAACACTCCACTTACACACGCTCACCGCACACACATTGCACACACACACACCGCACACACACACCGCACACACTGCACACACACACACTGCACACACACACTGCGCAGACACTCAGGCTGCACACACACACACTCCACTTACACATGCTCACCGCACACACATTGCACACACACACACCGCACACACTGCACACATACATACCGCACACACACACATACACACACACTTCACACACACACACCGCACACACATACTGCACACACACACTGCACACACACACACTGCACACACACACACACTGCACGCACTGCACACACACACACTGCACACACACACTGCACACACACGCGCTCACCGCACACACACACTGCACACACACACTGCACACACACACACGCTCACCGCACACACACACTGCACACACACGCTCACCGCACACACGCTCACCGCACACACACACTGCACACACACACACGCTCACCGCACACACACACTGCACACACACACACGCTCACCGCACACACACACACGCTCACCGCACACGCACACACACACGCTCACCGCACACACACACGCCGCACACACCTACGCTCACCGCACACACACACACACACCGCACACACCTACGCTCACCGCACACACACACACACACACCGCACACACACACGCTCACCGCACACACACACACACGCCGAACACGCTCACCGCACACACACACCCTGACCGCACACACACACACCCACACGCCGCATACACACACCCACACGCTGCACATACACACCCTCAACACACACACACAGCACACACACCCTCACACCCACAAACCGCACACACACACACCGCACACACACACCGCACACCCTCCCACACACAGCACACACACCCTCACACCTACAAACCGCACACACACACCCTCACCGCACACATCCACACACCGCACACACACACACCACACACACACCGCACACACACACACTGCACACACACATCGCACACGCTCTGCAAATAATCTCAGCACCTCCCCCGCTCACAGGAGTGTGGGTAAACAACGCGGTGCTGGAAATTCGACATTCCTCTGGCGGGGGTATTGGTTTATCAGACCTCGGGACAGCAACGACTGTTCGCTCACTCAGAGCGGCATTTGTTTGATCAACCCCAGAGGGGTGACAATGATCAACCCCAGAGGGATGACAATGACGACGATGCTGATAAAATGGTGGTGGTGGCGGCGATGGTAATGGCCGTGTGGGAGATGACGATACCGATGGCAAGCGACAACGGGGTGATCTTGACCCCGGCCTGTGATTGAACTTACGCGCATTGCAACCATACGAGCAATTTAAGCACGGCAACACCCGGTACGATAGAAAACAGCAGCGGCGGCAGCAGCAGCAGCAGCAGCAACAGCAACGCAATCTTCAAAATCTACAAACAGGCAAGATATTTCGGCTGTATCGCCACCAAAAAAAAAATGAAATGGACCCCAAAAGATCTTGCGATCCCCGTATCGTAGACGGAGGAGGGTCCGTGTCGCCCGGGCAGCTCACCATCAAGGGCGACCCTTGCCCCACCAGAGCTCTGCTGCTTCTCGAACTCAAGGCGGTCCTCCGAGAGCTTTTTGCTCGAAGTCTTCGCTGCCGCGGCAATGCGCTCCCTGTAGGAGCGCGGTGCGCGCTTAATCATTTATCCATTTCCATATTCTCCACGGGGATAATTACCGGAGGGCCGTATGGACACCGGTCGTTCGCAGTAGACGATGCAAGCCCCCCCCCCCACCACCACCACCATCACCCGCGTCGACCAGTTCAGAGGTCTCCCGAGTCTCATCAGCAGGGAACGTTGCCGGGTTTCCCCGGCGCTGCTGCGTAACGCGAGCTGCCCCATGAACATTCAGCGCAAGCGCCCCCCACAACCCTGCCTGCCCCCCTCACCACACACACCACATCTCCTCCGCCCCCTTCCCACACATTCTCACCCTCCCCGCCCGCCCCAACACACCACCGAGTCAAGGTTTGGCAAAGAAAGCGTGCCCCCCCCCCCCCCAAAACAAAAAAGGCAATACCTCAAAATCGTGGACCGATCTGGAAGGCTCGTCCATTGCGCCTACCTCTGTGATGGTGGTGGCGATGGTGTGTGTTCGAATCATCATGAAGGAAAGGGCGAGCAGGCGGGCGAGGGAGCGAGGGAGCGGGCGAGGGAGCGAGGAGGATGAAAGTGGGGTGCTTCAATGACGCGGCGAGCGGAGCGCTATTCATAGACGAGGCACGTCCGCCCCACTTGGGGAGCGAGGGGCGGACGCGCTGGAGAATCGGGCGGCCTGGAACAGCGATGTCGATTGTTCGTCAACATCAGCGCCGTCACTGCCGCAGCCGCCGTCATCACCACCCATCACACACCATCACCGCCATCACCACCCATCACACACCATCACCGCCATCGTCGCCACGATCATCACCGCCACCGTCGCCACGATCATCACCGCCACCGTCGAAACAATCACTGCCACCATCACCACCTCCATTGTCACCGTCACCATCAGGAACACAATCTTAATCATTATCATCATCGTCGCCATCGTCGTCGTCAACATGATCGTCACCGCGATCATCACCACCACTGTCACGATCACCATCAGTAACAGGATGTGTAAAACAATAATTCTATATCATGATGCTTGCATCTGCTGGTGATGATGACGATGATATGTCTCATCACCATCGTCATCATCATCACTTGCAGACGCAGGCATCGTGATCATCGTCACGACTGTCAATTGCAACAATAAATAAGCTGGCATTATGCCTCCTTCCCATATCTGATCCTCCAAGTAAAAAAAAAGATTGTTTTTGACACATCCCATCAGCCGACCGACCTTCCTTCTGGCAGTGCATATATGCAGTGGCATCGATTCAACGCAAGCAGTGGAAACTCTGTACCGGTTTTGACATTCAGTGTATCATCAGCAGAGTCAGGCTCTGCTTGAACCAATGCTGCTGGATGAACTGCCAGATGTTTAAAGGCGTGAACGCACTGTTAATATCTTATTGGTTCTTTCGGTAAAGTCACGTAGAATGGAAATAATACAATAAGAAAAATAAAACATAATAAAAAAAAGTATGTTTTATTTTTATTATGTATGTTTTATTTTTATTATTTTATTATTTCCATTCTACGTGACTTTACCGAAAGAACCAAGAGTATGGATCCTTGCAGTCACGAAAACTTCAAATCTACTCTGTTAATACAAGGGGTTCTAGGATTTGAATCTTCGTCATCATTGTCAGCAGTCGCCTTTATTAAAAGTCATCATCCAGTTTCTCAACACTACCGTCATGACCATCTGCCAATGACCTCACTGGTAAGCTGGTTATAATTACGAATCTGAATATTTCTACTGGACGAATCCGATGAGCTGTAAAGCTCTTTTTCACAGATGTCCAGTTGGGGCACGGGGTAAGAACGTTGCAACAACAAACAGTACAGCAACACGATAGGAGTACAAAATACAAGAAAGGTAAACAAATGACCCAAACACGTACAAAATGAAACGAATCCATCCCCATCCTAGCAGACAGAGCCCACTGAAGTGTTAACTTCTTTTTCAGAATCGACCTGGCCACAAATGATAGCTCAACAAAGTGGCACCATCATTTGGACGCGGATTTAACATCGAGCAATTTCGGGAATGCACCGTTATATCACCGTACACGAGTCTAATCTTTCTAGATTTGAAGCTTTCGTGACTGCAAGGATTCATATTCTTAGGTTTTTTCGGTAAAGTCACGTAGGTAAAACATTAAAATTAATGAAAATTAAATAAAACAAAAATCACGACGTTTCGGAGGCAACACAAGTCTCCGTCATCAGGTGGGACCGTCACAGCCGAATTAGCTGCATCTTGATACAGCTAATTCGGCTGTGACGGTCCCACCTGATGACGGAGACTTGTGTTGCCTCCGAAACGTCGTGATTTTTGTTTTATTTTATTTTCATTAATTTTGATGTTTTACCTACGTGACTTTACGGAAAAAACCTAAGAATATGAGTCTAATCTTGTTCTCTGCGGGTTTAACGCAGCATTGCGATTTAATATAATATAACGCGAGGAGAGAAGGCCCGCTCGCCTGCAACCAAAAATAAGAGCCAGCCGTCTTGTTCTGGATCATCTCACGATCCTGCTGTACTCTTTTCACGTAGTAATAATACAATTCCGAGATAATATATCTTGTGCTGTTCTTGTTATAGGTCTTCTAAGGGTTTAAGACACGTTCTGGCGACAGAACGACATCAACAGGGAGAGCAATTTTAGTTCAAAGTCAGAGCGACGTGAAACGAGCTGCGGCCAGCCGTCCCGTATCCGTTCCTCTCCCGGCCACATCTTCAGTGTCGCGAGTTGCGGTGGCAACGGCCTTCAGCCGTACGGAGTCGTGTCGTTTGGGGGTGCTCAGGATGCCAGCCAGCAGCCAGCCATTCTAGATTTGAAGCTTTCGTGACTGCAAGGATTCATATTCTTAGGTTTTTTTCGGTAAAGTCACGTAGGAAAAAAATTAAAATTAATAAAAGTAAAATAAAAATCACGACGTTTCGGAGGCAACTCAAGCTTCCGTCTTCAGGTGGAACCGTCACAGCACGATTGCTGTTTCAAGTAAGAGTTGAAACAGCAATCGTGCTGTGACGGTTCCACCTGAAGACGGAAACTTGTGTTGCCTCCGAAACGTCGTGATTTTAATTTTATTTCAATTTTACTTTTAATTTTAATTTTTTTACCCACGTGACTTTACCGAAAAAACCTAAGAATAAGCAGCCAGCCAGCCAGCCAAGGAAACTCCAGGGACAGATTAAGAGTGGCTTGACGATAACAACAACTGAGAAGCCCTTTAGGTAAGCGACTGCTGGATCAGTATCTCACCACCCCGCGCGATGCCGTTCACGGGGTGTTCGTTTGACCATACTTCACCACGCCGGTCATTGCGGGTCGCTAATGGGAGTGGTGGAGGGGGGGTGGGGGCAGGACCAGTGCAGACGAGGCCTGCATCCATCCAGCAGTGGATTTGCGATCTGCCAACCGCCAGCCGTGCTCGCTGCTGCCACCGCTTGCGATGTGCGACATCGCCATCAGTCCATCTCACGCCCCGTGCCTCTCCGCTCGGTGCGGATTCCGTGCGGTTTTCCGCTCTCTCGCCATCTCATCAAGCCCTCCGCCCTTCCAGAGGACGTCTCCTTGTTCGAACCACGACGACCGTAGCGGTCCGCACCCTCGGCCAGCGACGGAGACCTCCTCCGCCTTACCGTGGCGGGGAGCCGTGGCGTCGGACGTATCGACCGCACGGCCGGTGCGTCACAGCGGCGGCCGGCGGCCCCGGATTCGTCATCGCCCGCTCGGGTAACAATTAAGTGGCGCGGCCTAATGGTGGTGCAACGCACGTGGGTTGCCATGGTTGCTGCCCCCCCCCTACACACGCATAGATTATTGTGCCGAGGCAGCAGTTTCCAGCGGGGCACTTGAACTGGAATGCACCCCCGCACCCACAGGCAGACGACTTCCAGTTGGCTCTTAGACCGCGGACAATTGCGGATAATTGGACGGATGTGCTGCCCTTTCCAGGAGTCTGCCCTCCGATCAGCGAGCGCCGTCGCTCGAGTCACCGAAGCTTGTGCTAACGACCTGACGATGGCCGGATGCTGATGATCCAGCGATGAGTCGTTACCTATAAAAAATATTGAGAGATTGCTCTCCAACAACAACAAACAACAGCAGCGGCGATGCTGCTGCTGCTGCTACTGAGAGCAGGCACACACTTGGCTACGTTTGATTCACGGCACCACTTTCATTAATTGGCCGGCACACAATTTGTTTAACACGACACAACACCCCCAAAGAAATACAATGATGAATCTTCTCTGATACCCGCCATAAAGCGAGGAGAGTAAGAACGCAACTGCGGATGTCGACATATGTTGTGTATATATATGTACTTGTGTGTATGTGTGGGGAGTGATAGCGCAGAGGTTAGCGAGTTGCACTATTAGCCCGACTTACCTGAGTTTGATAAACGCTCACGACCAATATGAGTGGCGGATAAATGAACCGGTCCTAGATCTCCCCGAGGTCGGCTCACCCTAAAATGAGTACCTGGTGCGGTGTATAATACATCGCCACTGGGGAGACAAAGGCGGCCGGGCGTGGTGCCGGCGACCCACCCCCCTCGTGTGACGTAGCGGCCTTCGTAGGCTGCTACTCGTTAACGGCACTTGCCCAAAAAGTCTGTAGGGTCTATACGGGAGATCTTTGTTTTATTTTGTCTACAGATATATAATGGTTGCCAAGTACAGGCCCAAAGGTCCATAATGACAATTACCGCCCCCTCGAAAGCGTGGGGGGGTTCTCTCTCAGGGATTTGTTTTTCTTACCACGTAAAGCCAAAACACTTGTTCGCGGAATTGGTGAAAACGACCCGAAGCAGACAACCGTCATGGAAATAAAAAGTAATTCCCCCACCACCACCACCACCAACATCCCCATGGGGTAGACAGAGGGGCATGGTGGACCAACGACCTACTCCTCGCACACGCCGCGTCGCTAAATTAAGCCGACCCTAGGCGAACCCCGAACTTGTAAAACTGAACGTAGTCCTAAAAAAAATTAACCCGTAAAAACAAAGTTTTTCACTATACAGTGATACCTCGGTTCACGAACTTAATTCGTGAACTGACTCTGGTCGTGAACCGAATTGGTCGTGAACCGAGGCACATTTTCCCATAGGGTTCAATGTAAATCCGGTTAATCCGTTTTGACCTTTTTTTTGGGTTTTTGAAGCACAAAAATATGAAACAAATGACAATACACATTACTGTAGTACTGTACAGTATAGTAATGTATAAAGAGAGAACACTAACCTTGCTTGAGATGACTTCTGGCATGGAGGAAGGCAGGTGGAAGGCGGGTGGGAGACAGTAAGCACTCAAACGGGTGAACTGTACAATACAGTAAGTACAGTATTGTACAGTACAGTAGTACAGTACTGTATGTGCTAAAAAGCACACCAAAAATCAAAAAGTCACTGAAAGTGTCTTCACAGTACTCACAGTACTTCTTTCTGTGTCTCTGCTTCTCTCCACGATCTTCCTACAGGAAGTCACGACCATGTGACAGCCTGGAATTAGCATAAAAATGGCCGCGGCTTCTGTTCGTGAACCGAAGCGGATTTCGTGAACCGGAGCATATTTCTATGAAATTTTCTGTTCGTGAACCGAGTTGTTCGTGAACCGAAGCGTTCGTGAACCGAGGTATCACTGTAAATCCTTTATATGCGTGGCATCGGTTTTATTTTATTATTCATTTCTGTTTTTCTTGAGTAAGAGTTTCATTTTTGTCACATTGGTATTTTAAATTAAATATAAGGAAAGTCGTATATAAGGATTATAAGGTTTTCAGTCTTTGTATGATTGACAATAAATTACAGTACGTGTTCAATGGGCCACAACCCAGCCCACATTGGTCTTTGAAACGGGCGGCTAGAGTCCTCTCGTCCTCTGGCTTGAGATGGCTGCCACCTATGGGTCAGATGATTGCCTGCCACCATTAAGCAATTGGTAATTAAATATAAAAAATGGTTTCCTAAAAAGTGTAAAAATTTGGGAATTTTTTTTTACGAAAATAAATTGTCACGCACAACGAGTCTGTGTGCAAAATGTCAGCTCGATTGGATCACGGGAAGTGGGTTAAAAAACGACCGAAAGATTTGCACGGTTCTAAGCGCGCAAGCAAGCAAGCAAGTGAACTTAATATAAAGGATTTAAAAAGCATGTAAACCCTGAGTAGATAAAACTGAACACAGCCCTTAAACAAATAACACCGTGGGGGGTGGAGGGGTGGCGGTGGTACGTGAGATCATCTGTGAGACGGGGCGGTGGGGGACTCGATCGACCGTGAGTCTTCTTTCGCGCTCTACGTAGCCAACCGAGCTAATAGGATCGTGCGTGCGGGTGGGGGGGGGAGAAAGACAACAAACCTATTTCAACAAAACACCGTAGAAATCTACCCACACTGAAGCGAACTCTACACGACAGAGGAGGGCTGAGAATCCCACCGGCAGGAATCTTGAAGTGAGAATTGATTCAGGAGGTTTGGAGGATGAGGAAAAAAAATCATCGGAACTTTTTGAAAAGAACGGCGGCGAACGTCTCTGAGCGGGGCGGTGGGACTGGCGGTCGAACCGGCGGTGGAATTGGCGGTGGAATTGGCGGTGGAATCCGCGGTGGAATCGGCGGTGGAATCGGCGGTAGAATTGGCGGTGGAATTGGCGGTGGAATTGGCGGTGGAATCGGCGGTAGAATTGGCGGTGGAATTGGCGGTAAAATTGGCGGTGGGACTGGCGGTCGAACCGGCGGTGAAATTGGCGGTGGAACTGGCGGTGGCCAGCGCAGGGTCGCGTTGGGCGTCAGTTGACATTTCCAGTCCAGAGCCGTTGCCGAGCAGAGCCGCATTTCATTCGCTTCGGCGGTCGCCGGCGGCGGCGTAACAACAATGCCCGGGTCAGTGCGCGCGTGCGGGCGGGCGTGCGTGCGCGCGTGCGTGCGGGCGGGCGTGCGGGCGGGCGCGTGTTTACCGGAGGAGTCTCACCGGCTGCGGCAAGCAAGCGACGCTCAGCGGTCCAATAAGCGCGCCTCGCCGTGTACGCACGGCCATCGAACGGACCGAACACCCCAGCCCGCCCGCCCGCCCCGCGCGTTAACGTGGTGCGTAGTTTGTGGGAGCCGGTAAAACATTTTGTAGCTGCGGTGTTTATGACCTTCAT
Organism: Lampetra fluviatilis; assembly: GCF_964198595.1. Lineage (NCBI taxonomy): Eukaryota > Metazoa > Chordata > Hyperoartia > Petromyzontiformes > Petromyzontidae > Lampetra > Lampetra fluviatilis. The sequence continues at coordinate 5,708,611 of NC_136324.1, forward strand.
CTGGCAGCGGAGAGACAACGCAAGATGTTGACGGCGTGGGACGGGCTTTCGTCCGGCAGCGGATAGACGATGCGCGATGATGGCGCGGGGGGGACACTCATCCAGCAGTGGATACGCATCGACTGCTAAACGACGACGGGAACAATGACGATGATAACGTATGCCCATTTTCGATTTAAAGCTTTCGTGACTGCAGGGATTCATCTTCTTGGTTCTTTCGGTAAAGTCACCACGTAGAAGGGAAATAATAAAATAATAAAAATAAAACATAATAAAATAATTCTCACGACGTTTCGGCCACAACGCAAGCAACCGTTCATTCAGACGCTGTCTTTCCGACAGACCTGTTCTTCACCTGAGGACGGCTGCTTGCGTTGTGGCCGAAACGTCGTGAGAATTATTTTATTATGTTGTATTATTTTATTATTTCCCTTCTACGTGACTTTACCGAAAGAACCAAGAAAACGTATTACCATTTTAAAAAATAAATATATATTTCAAGGAATATTCGCTTGTAAGGATTACATCAAATGTATCTATATTCTGGTTGCTGCAACGGTGGGAGCTGCTTGTCGCTTATGCAAGTCACGGTGCTGGCGGTGGGAACAGCTGTGCGAGGAGCGGTGGCGCAGCGGTTAGCACGCTGCGCTACGAACCCGGCGACGTGATTTAGGGTCCCGCTCACGGCCACCAACACCACCGGTGACGATTATCTGAACCGGTTTCGGGCCTCTGCCTAGGTCGACTCAGCCTCAAATGAGTACTTGGCGCGGTGTGTAGTAAACATCGCCACTTGGGAGACAAAGGCGGCCGGGCGTGGTGCTGGCCACCCATCCCCTCGTGTGCCGCGCAGGCCTTCATAGGTGCTGCTCGCTAACAGCACTTGCCCCAACAGTCTGTTAGAGGCTGTACGGGGGACCTCTGGTGGTGACCGCTGTCTGTGGCGTCACTGTCACTTCTCAAGACTCGTCTTCTACTGGCATCGCCGTGCATAGGGTGGGTGTGGGGGGGGGTATGGGCCCCCCAGCACCGCCTTCAAACTAAACCGGGAATATGACTCCTGACACCGTGACGTCAAAGTGAGGGGCCCCCCAACGTGTGGGGCCCTGGGCTGTCGGCCCGATTCGTGACGCTGTGGCAAACCCTGCTGTGGATATGATGCTGTGGCAAACCCTGCTGTGGATATGATGCTGTGGCAAACCCTGCTGTGGATATGATGCTGTGGCTAACCCTGCTGTGGATATGATGCTGTGGCAAACCCTGCTGTTGATATGACGCTGTGGCAAACCCTGCTGTGGATATGATGCTGTGGCAAACCCTGCTGTGGATATGATGCTGTGGCAAACCCTGCTGTGGATATGATGCTGTGGCAAACCCTGCTGTGGATATGATGATGTGGCAAACCCTGCTATTGATATGACGCTGTGGCAAACCCTGCTGTGGATATGACGCTGTGGCAAACCCTGCTGTGGATATGATGCTGTGGCAAACCCTGCTGTGGATATGACCGTCGCCGCTGGAAACTCATCGATGTTGTCCTTTAGATGAAACAATTATTACCGCCCGTGTGTCAATCCACTGCTGGATGAAGGTCTTCGCTCTGCTCCGTAACAGGGCGTGCTCCAACATGCTGAGCGTACTTCACCAGGCTGGTCAAGTGCGGGCCGGTGAAAGCGGCTGAGAGAGCCGGGTCTGGTTCAGACAGTCCCAGACCTTCGTGATGTCGCCCATCTCCGGCATCGTCACCGACACCTTGAACCATCCACCCCCCGTCTAGCCTCACACCCTGCCTGGACGCGATCTCGTCACGGATCGGTTCCAACTTCCTCCGGCCAAACGCTGCCGAAACTCAAGCCCCTCCCCCCTCCTCCTCCTCCTTCGCGCCTACCCTACACCCCTCCTCCTACCCTCCCTCTTCCCCCCCTCCTCCACCCCCACCTCTCCTCATCCTCCCTCCTCCTCCCTCCTCCTCCTCCCTCCTCCTTCCCCCTCCTCCTTCCCCCCCCCCCCCTCCTCCTCCCCCCTCCTCCCCCCTCCTCCCTCCTCATCCCCCTCCACCTCCCCTCCCCTTCCCCCCTTCCTCCACCCTTCCCCACCTCCCCTCCCCCTCTCCCCCCTCCACCTCCTCCCTCCCCGTCCTCCTCCTCCCTCCTCCCCCTCCCCCTCCCTCCTCCCTCCTCCACCCCCATCCCTCCCCACCCTCCACCCCTCCACCTCCTCCACCTCCACCTCCTCCCACCTCCCCCCTCCCTCCTCCTCACCCCACCTCCACCCCCCCCACCTCCCTCCTCCCCCCTCCCTCCTCCTCCCTCCCTCCTCCCTCCCCATCCCCTCCATCCACCTCCCCACCCTCCTACCCCCCTCCCACCTCCTCACCCCCCTCCCCCTCCCCCCTCCTCCTCCCCCCCCCCCTCCTCCCCCTCCCCCTCCTCCTCCACCCCTCCTCCCTCCTCCTCCTCCTCCTCCTCCCCCTCCCTCCTCCCCCCCCCTCCCCCTTCCTCCCCCTCCTCCTCCTCCTCCCCTCCTCCCTCCTCCTCCTCCTCCTCCTCCTCCTCCCCCCCTCCACCTCCCCATCCTCCCCCCCCTCCACCGCCCCTCCTCCTCCCCCCTCCTCCTCCTCCTCCACCCTCCTCCTCACTTCCCACCTCCCCTCAATCCACTATCCCTCCTCCCCCCCTCCTCCCTCCTTCCCTCCCCCTCCTCCTCTCTCCTCCCTCCTCCCCCCTCCTCCCCCTACCTCCCTCCTCATCCCTCCTTCTCCTCCCCCCTCCCTCCTCCTCCCCCCTCCCTCCTCCTACCCCCTCCTCCCTCCTCATCCCTCCTTCTCCTCCCCCCTCCCTCCTCCGCCCCCCTCCCTCCTCCTCCCCCCTCCTCCCCCTCCACCCTCCTCCTCCTCCCCCTCCCTCCTCCTCCCCTCCTCCCCCCCCTCCTCCCTCCTCATCCCTCCTTCTCCTCCCCCCTCCCTCACCTCCCCCTCCTCCTCCTCCCCCCTCCTCCCCCCTCCCCCCTCCTCCCCCCCCTCCTCCTCCCCCCTCCTCCTCCTCCCCTCCTCCCCCTCCTCCTCCCCTCCTCCTCCCCCCTCCTCCTCCTCCCTCCTCCCCCCTCCTCCTCCTCCCCCCTCCCTCCTCCTCCCCCCTCCTCCCCCTCCTCCTCCCCCTCCTCCTCCCCCCTCCTCCCTCCCCTCCTCCTCCCCCTCCTCCCTCCTCCTCCCTCCTCCCCCCTCCCTCCCTCCTCCCTCCTCCCCCCTCCTTCCTCCTCCCCCCTCCTCCTCCCTCCTCCCCCCTCCTCCCCCCTCCTCCTTCCTCCTCCTTCCCCCCTTCTCCTCCTCGTTCCCCCCTCCTCCTCCCCCCCCTCTCCCCCTCCACCTCCTCCCTCCCCCGTCCTCCTCCTCCCCCCTCCCTCCTCCTCCCTCCTCCTCCCCCCTCCTCCTCCCCCCTCCTCCTCCCCCCTCCTCCTCCCCCCTCCTCCTCCTCCCTCCTCCTCCCTCCTCCCCCTCCCTCCTCCTCCCCCCTCCCTCCTCCCCCCTCCCTCCTCCTCCCCCCTCCCTCTCCTCCCCCCTCCTCCTCCTCCTCCCTCCTCCTCCCCCCTCCTCCTCCCCCCTCCTCCTCTCCTCCCCCCTCCTCCTCCCCCCTCCTCCCCCCCCTCCTTCCCCCTCCTCCTCCCTCCTCCCCCCTCCCTCCTCCTCCCCCCTCCTCCCTCCTCATCCCTCCTTCTCCTCCCCCCTCCTCCTCCTCTCTCCTCCCCCCTCCCCCCTCCCTCCTCCTCCCCCCTCCCTCCTCCTCCCCCCTCCCTCCTCCTCCCCCCTCCTCCCCCCTCCTCCCTCCTCCTCCCCCCTCCCTCCTCCTCCCCCCTCCTCCCCCCTCCTCCCTCCTCATCCCTCATTCTCCTCCCCCCTCCTTCCTCCTCCCCTCCCCTCCCTCCTCCTCCCCCCTCCTCCCCCTCCCCCCTCCTCCCCCCTCCTCCTCCCCCCTTCCTCCTCCCTCCTCCCCCCTCCCTCCCTCCTCCCCCCCTCCCTCCTCCTCCCCCCTCCTCCCCCCTCTCCCCCTCCCCCCTCCCTTCTCCTCCCCCCTCCTCCTCTGCACGGGTGGATACCCCCCCACTGAGCGCACCGCGGGGTGTTTGCGCGCGAGACCCGGAGACGTCGCGAGCCTCGCCACGCGCGGCTGGCTGAGTCGCCGACTGCGCGCTTCCAACACCGGCTTCGTCACCCCGCTCAGTCGCATCACGCAAGAAGGGTGGGGGTAGGGGGGAGTTTCACCTCTGTTGCCACGTGTGCCGCTGGACGGGAGGTGATGTGTGCGAGACCGCAATAACCCCAATACTCCGAACGTTCCTGTGACTCCCCTCCACGCACTCTCCTACCTCTCCCCTCTCATCTCACTCTACTCCCCTCCACGCACTCTCCTACCTCTCCCTCTCATTCTCACTCCACTCCCCTCCACGCACTCTCCTACCTCTCCCTTCTCATCTCACTCTACTCCCCTCCACGCACTCTCCTGCCTCTCCCCTCTCATCTCACTCTACTCCCCTCCACGCACTCTCCTACTTCTCCCCTCTCATCTCACTCTACTCCCCCTCCACGCACTCTCCTACCTCTCCCCCTCTCATCTCACTCTACTCCCCTCCACGCACTCTCCTACCTCTCCCCTCTCATCTCACTCCACTCCCCTCCACGCACTCTCCTACTCTCCCTTCTCATCTCACTCTACTCCCCTCCACGCACTCTCCTGCCTCTCCCCTCTCATCTCATTCTCCACCCCTCCCCGCACTACTCCTGCCTCTCCCCTCTCATCTCACTCTACTCCCCTCCACGCACTCTCCTACTTCTCCCCTCTCATCTCACTCTACTCCCCTCCACGCACTCTCCTATCTCTCCCCTCTCATCTCACTCTACTCCCCTCCACGCACTCTCCTACCTCTCCCCTCTCATCTCACATCGTCACAAATGTCTGACCCCCCCCCCCCCCAGGTGCGTGACGTCATTTATGGACGGCCCCTTAGTCTACACATTAAACGCGGTGTAAAAACAAAGGGATTGCGAGGCGACATCCGTGACTCACCGGGCTAGTCCAGTGGCTCAGCCCAGTGGCCTCTACTACACACACAGCCTCTACTACACACACACAGTCTCTACTACACACACACACAGCCTCTACTACACACACACAGTCTCTACTACACACACACAGCCTCTACTACACACACACAGTCTCTACTACACACACACAGCCTATACTACACACACATCCTCTACTACATACACACACAGCCTCTACTACATAACACACACAGCCTCTACTACACACACACAGTCTCTACTACACACACACAGCCTCTACTACATACACACACAGCCTCTACTACATACACACAGCCTCTACTACACACACACACAGCCTCTACTACACACACACACAGCCTCTACTACACACACACAGTCTCTACTACACACACACACACAGCCTCTACTACACACACACAGCCTCTACTACACACACACAGCCTCTACTACATACACACACAGCCTCTACTACATACACACACAGCCTCTACTACACACACACAGCCTCTACTACATACACACACAGCCTCTACTACATACACACACAGCCTCTACTACACACACACAGCCTCTACTACACACACACAGCCTCTACTACACACACACACAGCCTCTACTACACACACACAGTCTCTACTACACACACACAGCCTCTACTACACACACACAGTCTCTACTACACACACACACAGCCTATACTACACACACATCCTCTACTACATACACACACAGCCTCTACTACATACACACACAGCCTCTACTACACACACCACAGTCTCTACTACACACACACAGCCTCTACTACATACACACACAGCCTCTACTACATACACACAGCCTCTACTACACACACACAGCCTCTACTACACACACACACAGCCTCTACTACACACACACAGTCTCTACTACACACACACACACAGCCTCTACTACACACACACAGCCTCTACTACACACACACAGCCTCTACTACATACACACACAGCCTCTACTACATACACACACAGCCTCTACTACACACACACAGCCTCTACTACATACACACACAGCCTCTACTACACACACACAGCCTCTACTACACACACACAGCCTCTACTACACACACACAGCCTCTACTACACACACACACACACAGCCTCTACTACACACACACACAGCCTCTACTACACACACACAGCCTCTACTACACACACACAGCCTCTACTACACACTCCACCACACACACACAGCTACACACACACAGCTACACACACACACAGACTATACACACACAGCTACACACACACAGACTACACACACACAGCCTCCACCACACAGCCACACACACACACACAGCCTACACACACACACAGCTACACACACACAGACTACACACACACAGCCTCCACCACACACACACAGCCACACACACACAGCTAAACACACACAGCCTCCACTACCTTCACACGCAGCGTCTCTTCTCCGGCTGTCTTGGTGCCGAGCCCTCGACCTGCAAGGACCGTGTTGACACCAATCTTGCCAGACGAAGGGCGGTGACACGGGGGTTGCAAGCCCATACGCGTCGTGGTGCTGCTGCGGAGAGTGTGGTGGTGGCGGAGATGGTGGTGACAGTGGTGGTGGAGATAGTGGTGGTGGTGGTGGAGATAACGGTGGTAGTGATGGAGGCAGCGGCGGTGGTGGAGATAGTGGTAGTGATGGAGAGATAGTGGCAGTGGTGGTTGTGGCGTTGGTGATGGAGAGATAGTGGTGGTGGTGGAGATGGTGGCAGTGGTGGTAGTGGCGTTGGTGGTGGGGATAGTGGTGGTGATGGAGAGATGGTGGCAGTGGTGATTGTGGCGGTGGTGATAGTGGTGGTGATGGAGAGATGGTGGCAGTGGTGGTAGTAGTGGCGTTGGTGGTGGTGATAGTGGTGGTGATGGAGAGATGGTGGTGGTGATGGATAGTGGCAGTGGTGGTGGTGGAGATGGTGGTGGTGATGGATATTGGCAGTGGTGGTAGTGGCGTTGGTGATAGTGGTTGTGGAGATAGTGGTGGTGATGAAGAGATAGTGGCAGTGGTGGTTGTGGAGATAGTGGTGGTGATGGAGATCGTGGCAGAGAATCGTGGCTGATGATGGGTGGTGATGCTGCCAACTCCTTAACGTCTGATGTTTTTTATTTATTTCTGTGCCTCCAATCAGTGCGCACATCCTGGCCTGGATCTGTGGCGGCGGCGAGCGCTGATTGGACGGCTTCTGCGAATATTTAAGTGACATTCTCGTGCAATCAGCTCCGTTGGCCCGGCTCCCCGCTTGCCCCATCTCGCTCGCGTGCAGATCGCGACCCCTAGTGGCCAATTCTAGATTGGAATCTTTCGTGACTGCAAGGATTCATATTCGTAGGTTTTTTTGGTAAAGTCACGTAGGTAAAAATTTTAAATGAATAAAAGTAAAATAAAAATAAAATAAAAATCACGACGATTCGGAAGCAACACAAGCTTCCGTCTTCAGGTGAAAAACCCTAAGAATGTGAACCCTAGTGGCCACTTGGATCTCCACAACCTCTTGGCACCAGGGACCTGTTTCGTGGATGACAATTTTTTCACGGACCGGGGGTGGGGGGGAGGTCATCATTGGGTCTCTCCCCCTTTTCAAAGAAGCTCCCCAGCGACGTGTGTTTTTTACTCATTGTGGCTACTAGGGGCTTAGCAGCTTGTGGGCTGACCAACACTAGATTTGAAGCTTTCGTGACTGCAAGGATTCATACTGTTAGGTTTTTTCGGTAAAGTCACGTAGGTAAAAGAAACATGTTTTAATTTTACTTTTATTAATTTTATTTTTTACCTACGTGACTTTACCGAAAAAACCTAAGAGTATACTTACCAAAACTGTGACTAAGACAAGTGCTCCGTTCACCAAGTGGCGGTGACGTCACCAGGGCGCTTGTGCCAGGCTAGGTGCAGTTTGAGGCCACGTGAAGTTGTCGAAGGCCCGCTGGCAGGAGGTCGTGGGGCAGACCCAGGTGCCACGGGTCGACTGACTGAGATGACTGGCAGATGCACCAGTTGTGTTCCCCATTGTTGTCAGCGCTTTAGCCGCCCGGCGTTCAACTCATTGTTGTGAGCGTCGCTCCTCTGCCCTCCGTTGTTGCTGGAGGGCGACTGCCTCCGACTGCCCAGTAGCGTCCTTCACGAGCCTCCTCCACAAAGGCCGATCTTTACACTGCTGGTACCAGTCGCCAGCAAGTCCACTCAGCCCCACATCCTCCTGTACCGCATTAGTCGATCTCCTCGCTAGCCCGTGCTCGGGATAGAGACACTAAGCATCGATACTCCGAGGACACAGCCCAGAACATCGTCACACTGGGGTTTGAGTAATCTCATGGATTTTGCCCATAAACCAAAGAAATGAGCATATTTGCCCACGTGATGACTTCATTGGCTCTGTTGATCGGTGGGTGGCTATAGTTAAATAATTAACATTATACCTACTACGACACGATCTAACCCAGCATGAACTAATTATGAATCAATATTATTCGACATTCACTTTTTAACGGTTTTTAAAAATATTTTGTTCGTGTGCTATTTAAAAAGGCCATTGCCCGAAACGTCACCTGTTAAAACATTTCCTCCCATTTTGGGGGTCACTCAGTTGTTGACGTGTGTCGAGTTTTGTTTTAAAACGTTGTACCTACTTTCAAAAGCGAGACGTGATTTATCGGTTCATCTGGGGCTTAATGCGCGCGTGCAAGTTGGCGAGGTGGCCGTCGAGACCCAGCAGACCGCACTCTGCTCTCACGTACGATGGCAGCAGCAGCAGCAGCAATGTGGTTCGGGAGCTCGATGCCAATGTCAAGGTGCGTTGGCCACCACGAAAGGGCAGAGGTCGCAATCGGGTTTTGATTCCTTACCCGTACCCGGCCGCACCAGGGTCGCAAACGGGTACCCGTACCCGTACCCAGCTGTACCTGATTGCGACCTCTGGGATGAAGCCATGTTGCAGGCACGGGTGGGTTGATTCTAGGAACTTGAATTGTGAGAAGAGACAAGACGTGGGGAAATGAGTGACAAACGGTTACTCACCAGTGACTCACGGCCTACCCGTACCCGTACCCGGCTGCACCAGGGTCGCAAACGGCTACCCGTACCCGGCCGTACCCGTACCCTACCTGGCCGGGTACGGGAAACCGGGTATCGGGTACCCGGTTGCGACCTCTGCGAAAGGGCCTCGGGAGAGAGAGTTCGTGTCTTGTCGCTGTCCTCCTCCTCCGTCGAAGGAGCGCGCAGACAGACCACAGCGGCTTGACGACACGGTCCAGTTTGAGTTGCATGGCCAGTCGCGCTGCCCTGGTGTGTTTTTAATGCATTTCTATGGGTCTCTGTGTCATTATGGATATGTGGTTATATGGGTCTCTACACTGAGTATCGATGTATCTCTGGCTCTCTATGAACGCTGGGGAGCCGGACAAGCCCCTCTCTGTACCAGCGTGGACGGCACCCTCGTGGTGTTCACCTTCTGAAGCGCTCGCTCGTCACCGTGGCGTGCGCGATGACCACCACCACGTGACTTTTCTTTCGTGTTGTGCGCGGTGCTTTTAGCGCCACAGCGTGTCGATTTGTAGCGATTATTTTCATTTGTTCGCTGGTGACTTTGTGTACTTCATATTGAAATCGCCTCCACTGCTTTTGCTGCTGGCGGAAATAAAAGTTGTTTAAAAAAAGTCAAGAGTCTATGCGTTTGTAATGTTTCATAGCTTGGTTGCATGGCCACAATCGCACTAACGTGGCGTGTTTCTAATATCCTGCATCTTTGTGGGTTTCTGTGAGTCTCTGTCTCTATATATCCTAACGATGTTACGACTTACCAAGCAAGGGTCATTTTCAAGTTCACCACCTGTGCTCCGCACTGTGCTACTACGCTGCGTTTAGCCACCCTGCACCGCTCGTTGTTGTGAGCATTGCTCTTCTGCCCTCTGCTGTTGTCGGAGGGCGACTGCCTTCAACTGCCCAGTAGCATCCTATACGAGCCTCCTCCACAGAGGCCATCGGAGGTCGCTCCTGCTCGGTTTCTGCTCCCGCCGTCTGGAATTCTGCCCCTCTCGAGGCTCGGCGCGGTTGAGACTCCGTCGCTGCCCGATGTTCAAGTCGAGACTGATAACCGTCGGGAGATGCGGCGTGTGCGTTCAGACGCTAAGCGTACGGACGCCAATTGGCGCCGCGATTGTAGCTTCGACGATGGCCGCTCGGAAGGAACGTACGCCGGATGACGCTCGCATGCATTGCACCGATGGCGTTTAATATTAAACAGCGAGGAAGACAACAGCTTCAAACAAACGCCCGCCCGCCCATTTATAAATTACGCGATCTCACACGCACACAGATCACCCGCGCAGCCCGCTTGTCAATCCACTGCTGGGCATGAGCCTCCGGCCTTGCCCACGCTGAGCGGGGCGAGGCGAGAGACATGTTTGACCAGACCTCATCACGCTGGTCGGAGCGGGGTTGGTCAGGATGGAGCGAGCACCGAAAAGTAGTGGTGGGAGTTGGCTGTGCTGCCCTCCGCTGCGCCTACCATTGCACGCGCGGCTGCTCGTCCATCCAAAGCCCTCGACAGGGTCCCCCCGCCCCCCACCCTGCTTTGCTTGCGAGGTGTCGCGGGGATTACTCTGTACCAGAGGTCGCAAACGGGTTTTGATTCCTTACCCGTACCCGGCCGCACCAGGGTCGCAAATGGGTACCCGTACCCGGCTGAGTACGGGTACCCGTTCCCTACCCGTACCCGCACCCTACCCGAAATGAGTGACAAACGGTTACTCAACAGTGACTCACGACCTACCCATACCCGGCCGCACCAGGGTCTCAAACGGGTACCTGTACCCGTACCCGGCCGGGTACGGGTAGCCGGGTATCGGGTAGGGTACGGGTATCGGTACAAGACATCCAGGGCGAAGCGGAGGCCGCCCCGTGATCAGCGCACCGCGCTATAAACCGCGCGGACCCCGGGTCATTCCCGGGGGCACGAGTGAAACCAGTGCCGGGTAACATTCGATTTCCAACGCCGCCGTGACGTTTGGTCAAACGACTCCCACGACTGACGCGGAGTGGGGAGGGCCTCGATAATTGACATCGCTGCACAATTTGGCCGTGACCAAACGGCAAGCTCGTCCGGCAGTGGGTTGGCAAAGCGCTGTGCATTCCATTTACGCTAAAACCTCCCACAGCCACAATTCAGGGCAATCGCGGGAAAGGCTCCCTGCAAATAAACGAGCCAGAAACCCCGGCATCTCTCCTCCCCTCGTCGCACGCTGATGAAGCTGCGCACGCCGAACGATGCTCAGGGAGGCCTCACATCCAGCAGTGGATCGACCGTGGCTGATGATTTCAAATGCAGCTGCTGCTGATAATAAAGGCTGCTTATAATGCTTCTTGTGCTGCTGCTGCTGATGATGATGATGATTTAGAGGCTGCTGCTGATGTCAGAGATTGCTGCTGCTTGTGACAATGACAGTTCTGCCGCTGCTACTGGCGACGATGTTGATAATGACGACGATGACGACGACGACGCCGAGTGACCCGACCCCAGGGCTCTTCGCCCCCAACACCTCGGCTCCACGTCGTCATCCGACAGTGCCACTGCGAGAGCCTCCCTCCACCCTGCATTCCCCCGCAGGTCAGGTGGGCTTCACGGCCGTCCCCTGCGGCCCTTGCAGCCGCTGCTGGTCCTGTTGCCGCTGCTGCTGCTGCAGCTGCCTCACAGGTGGCGGTGGCGGCGGCGGCACCGCCGATGCCGCGAGCCTCTTGCCGGGCGCTGGCTCGACGTGCATGTCGAACGCGTGGAAGTGATCGCGCAGCGCGCGCACCGACCGCTCGTCGAGGCCGAACTGGTCGGCGACGCGGGCGTCCGAGCGGGCCGCGGGGCCCGAGCGCTCCAGGCCCAGCAGCAGCACAGCCTCGGCCACCGTCACGCGGCCCAGCGGCACCGACTGGACGGACGCCGGCGCGTGCGGCGAGTCCGCCAGCGCCGACGGGAGGTGGACGAGCGGCTCGCGGCGACGCGGGGACGAGGACGGCGCCGATGGCGACGTCGCGGCTCCCGTCGGGGTGCGGAGGCTCATCCACTCGTCCTCCAGAACCTGGGGGCGGCGGGGACGGGCCGACATCGTCGCGAGCGGTGACGCAGCGGATGGAGCTCGCGGCGCGGCGAAACCCGGCGACCTCAGTTTGATTCCCGCTGACGGCCACCGTCACCGGTGACGATTAATTGAACCGGCGGTGGGTTCCCCCGAGATCAGCTCAGCCTCAATGAGTACCCGGTGAGGTGCGTGAACGTCGCCACTCGGGAGACGACGACGTGGGGCCCTGGCCACCACCCCTCGTGTGCTGTGCCGGCCTCGATAGGAGCTGCTCGCTCAGAGCACTTTGCCGAGTGACGGTGACGCTGAGTCACGGTGACGGTGAGTGGTGGTGACGCTGAGTGACGCTGTGTCACACCGAGTGAGGGGAGTGGCGGTGACGCTGAGTGGCGCTGAGTGACGGTGACGCTGAGTGACGGTGTGTGTCACAGTGAGTGACGGGAGTGGCGGTGTGTGTGTCACTCTGTGTCACATCGAGTGATGGGAGTGGCGGTGTGGCTGGCGCTCCTCCGCTCACCTGTCCCGGCGTGTCCGTGGAGTGGACGCGTACGCTCTGCAGGTGCGCCAGTAGCGTCTCCTCGCGCGCTCGCAGCTTTTCCGCGATCGCCTCTCGCTCTGCGGGGTCACGGGGGTCACGGGGGTCACGGGGGTTACGGGGGTCACGGGGGTCACGGGGGGGGGGGGGGGGAGTCTCAACGTCAACAGGCTTCAACACGCGAGCACCTCCACGTTTTGTGAATCCGCTACCGGATGATGAGGCCCTCTCCGCGCCGGTTAATTGTACCGTACTTCACCATGCCGGTCCGCTGGGTGGGTTGGTGGTGGAGGATAACCGTGGGAACACGTGAGTAGAGTACAACTATGGGTGTTGCTGCACTACCCCTCCACGCCTATCGCGTAGCGCCGCAGCAGCCTATAGCAACCTGTCCGTGCATCGTGGTCGCTTTAAACTATTGTCATTGTAGTGCGTATATTTAATGTGGCGCTGCACTCTGATGTTGTGGGAGAAAACATTTATTAAAAAGTCGATTTAATTAAGTAGAACGTGTTGTCTATATTTATTTAAAGTTGCGCATTTTGATGTGACGTCACATTTCTCAAACCCCCCCTCCCTCGTCACACATCGTCACAAATGTCTGACCTCCCCCCCCCCCAGGTGCGTGACGTCATTTATGGACGGCCCCTAATAACCATACTTCACCACTCTGGTCATAGTACTCGTCGTGCATTATTTCGAAAAGCTGCGGGGACGGCTCAAAAGTAACCTGTCAGATTTAGTGATAACGGTAAGTTATATTTATATAAAAATACACATTTTGTATTTAATAAAAAAAAACTGGTGTGAGGTTAGATTCGAACTCGCGACCACGAGGTCGGAGGGCGCGCGCGCTGACCGCTCGGGGGGAGGCAGGAGTGGGGGGCAGCGGCGGAGATAGGGAAGGGGGGCAGGAGTGGGGGGCAGGGGTGGAGATGGGGGAGGGGGGGGCAGGAGTGGGGGGGCAGCGGCGGAAATGGGAGAGGGGGGGGCGGTGGTAGGGGGCAGGGGTGGGGGGCAGCGGCGTAGATGGGGGAGGGGGGGGCAGGAGTGGGGGGCAGGGGTGGGGGGCAGGGGTGGAGATGGGGGAGGGGGGGCAGGAGTGGGGGGCAGCGGCGGCGATGGGGGAGGGGATGCAGGAGTGGGGGGCAGGGGTGGGGGGCAGCGGCGGAGATGGGGGAGGGGGGGAAGGAGTGGGGGGAAAGAGTGGGGGGCAGCGGCGGAGATGGGGGAGGGGAGGGGGGGCAGGTCACGTGCCTTGAGGGGGCAGCTCGGCTCCGGGCGCCGCGCGGTGGCGGGGAGCCGCCCGCGGCTTCTCGCGGGAGAGCGCCTCCATCGCGCGGCTCTCCAAGTTCACGTTGCGCGCCGCCCTCCACAACGACTTGGTCACCTTGGCGCCCATCGTGGTTTTTTCCCTCCTCCCCCTCCTCCTCCTCAGGCGAGTGGCCGCGCTTCTGGGCAGGGGCAGGGTGTGGGCGAGAAGCGTGGAGTGCGGTCGGAGCGTCTTTGAGCGAGCGTCTTTGAGCGAGCGAGCCCTCGGCCTACTCTTCCACTGCACGCCCAGGGCCTCCGAACTCCGTCCGCCGTCTTCACAAATCGTAGAGCGCAAAGGGCGCAACGCGGCCTTCCCATTGGCTGGCGGGCTCCCCCTCTTCCCTCCCCCCCCGATATGGGCGGGGCTCTGCTTGCCTCGCTGGCCAATGGGGACGCGCGGGTTGAGGCGCACGGCCGCCTTGCGTGACGTCAACGATGCCTGCGTGACGTCACCGGCGGCTGCGTGACGTCACGCGCGTGACCTTGACAGCCCTCTGCTGCCATTGTTGCTTGATGAGTCCTTGGGGACCGTCCATAAATGACGTCACACACCTGGGGGGGGGGGGGTCAGACATTTGTGACGATGTGTGACGAGGGGGGGGGGGTTGAGAAATGTGACGTCACACCAAAATGCGCAACTTTAAATAAATATAGACAACACGTTCTACTTAATTAATTAGACTTTTTAATAAATGTTTTCTCCTACAACATCAGAGTGCAGCGCCACATTAAATACGCACTACAATGACAATAGTTTAAAGCGATTTGAAGCATGTTTTATTTTCAAATGGAATATGGTGTTGTTATAACAATTAGTGTTGTTATAACAATTCTATATTTATTTAAAGTTGCGCATTTTGATGTGACGTCACATTTCTCAAACCCCCCCCCCCTCTTCACACATCGACACAAATATCTGATCCCCCCACCCTAGGTGCGTGACGTCATTTATGGACGGCCCCTTACACACAGCAGCAGCATCGCCCCCTACCGACAGCAGATTGTAGGGCGCAGCGGTGACTAGATGTTCACTACCTCCCCAGGTATGCAGGAGGTCGTGCCTTCTATCCCGACTCTGATTCCTGCATATTTGGAGTTTACATGTTCTTCTTCTTAGGTTTTTTCGGTAAAGTCACGTAGAAAGTAAAATAAAATAAAAACAAAAATCACGACGTTTCGGAGGCAACACAAGTCTCCGTCATCAGGTGGGACCGTCACAGCCAGATTAGCTGTATCAAGTGAGGCAATGATTCAAGATGTAATCCCTTAAAAGCGAGTTGAGGGGGGAGGGAGAGGGAGGGGGGAGCTCATCAGACTATGGTAGCCAATGAAAGGAACGTATCGGGAGGGAGGGGGGGCGAGGCCAAAAGGGTGGGCGATGGACGTGGAAGCGCTTGTGCGCAAGCGGCCAATTACTGCACACGCCAACACAATGGAGCGATTGTGCGCAAGCGGCCAGCCACTGCACCCGCCAACACAATGGGCAGAGAGGAGGAGGGGAGGTCTAATACACATGATAGACAAAAGAACGAAAATGATGATGGGTACAATCTGGCTGTGACGGTCCCACCTGATGACGGAGACTTGTGTTGCCTCCGAAACGTCGTGATTTTTGTTTTGATTTTATTTTACTTTCTACGTGACTTTACCGAAAAAACCTAAGAAGATGATTCCTTGCAGTCACGAAAGCTTTAAATCTAGAATTTACATGTTCTCGTTGTCGCGTTCGTTTTACTCCGGGTCACCAGGCATTTAGAGTATTTGGCTGCAATACATTTCCACGCGATAAGTCACATGACTGAGCTGTCAGTTGTGGGCAGGTCGCTTCTTAAAAAGAGCTAAGTGGCCCTTACCTGGTAAAATACCAAACTAGTTTAGTTTAGATTATCCGCCTCTGATACAGCAGCGCCTGTCTTTGTCATAGTCCTCTGCTACGTCAGCATGGCTCGATTACCAAATCTACTCCACTATAATAATTGTCTCTATGCTACGAGGAAGGGTCATTGACCGAGACGTCGCCTCGTATATATTCTTTCCCTATAACTGTACGCGCATCACTGCCAACGTAAGTGACAAAGAAGAATACTGAAGTTCAACAAAGATAAAGATCCCCCCTAAATTCTAGATTTGAAGCTTTCGTGACTGCAAGGAATCATCTTCTTAGGTTTTTTCGGTAAAGTCACGTAGAAAGTAAAATAAAATAAAAACATTTTATTTTAGTCACGTAGAAAGTAAAATAAAATAAAAACATTTTATTTTATTTTACTTTCTACGTGACTTTACCGAAAAAACCTAAGAAGATGATCCCCCCTAAAATGTTCACTGGCAGTGGGGCGGGGGAGGGGGCAAGTGCTATTAGCGAGTAGCACCTATGGAGGCTAACACAAATACAAAGATGACCCGTGTAACCTTAACAGACTGTGTGGGGCAAGTGCTGTTAGCGAGTAGCACCTATCAAGACCGGCGCAGCACGAAGAGGGTTTGGTGGGCAGCACCAGTGCTGATGTTTGCACACAGCGACAGGTCATTATTTTAGGGCTGAGTCGACCGAGGGGAGGCCCAGGACCGGTTCCAATATTCACTGTCTCTTGTCGGTCGTGATCGGGACTCGAACTCGGGTCCTTCGGTTTCGTGGTGCAGTGCGCTAACCAACACCCGCCACTCGCCACTAAGTGAAGGAGACGTCGCCACGACGCCTGTGCCAGGCTAGGTGCACTTTGAGGCTATCGCGTGAAGTGTCGAAGGCTCGCTGACAGGAGGTCACGGGACAGACCCAGGTGCCATGTGTTGGCTCACCGAGATAAATGGCAGATGCACTGTGCCAACTTGCTGCGTTCTAGGTGCCCGGCGTTGCGCTCGTTGTTGTGAGCGTCGCTCCTCCGCCCTCCGTTGTTGCTGGAGGGCGACTGCCTCCAACTGACCAGCAGCGTCCTTCACGAGCCTCCTCCATAGAGGCCGATCTTGACACCGCTGGTACCAGTCATCGACATCCTCCCGTACCGCATCAGTCCATCTCTTCTCCAGCCCGCGTCGTGCCCTTGTAGCCCACCCTCTCTATGCGTTAACCACACGATAGCGCACACGCGTACAGTTACGGTACGTGCAATGCAACAACTCAGCGTGGTAATTCACGACAGGAGTGGAACAAAAACACTGAAAAAATGCGCAAAGTTCACAGGCCAACGACAACATTGACAACTGTTACGAAACTTTCGATTGAAAGCTTTCGTGACTGCAGGGATTCATCTTCTTGGTTCTGTCGGTAAAGTCACGTAGAAGGAAAATAATAAAATAATAAAAATTAGGCATAATAAAATAATTCTCACGACGTTTCGGCCACAACGCACTCTGCCAACTTGCGTTGTGGCCGAAACGTCGTGAGAATTATTTTATTATGTTTTATTTTTATTATTTTTTTTCTACGTGACTTTACCGAAAGAACAAAGACAACTGTTACGAAACTTAGGCGGTGTTGGGTTTGGATCCGTCACGGCGAGACGAGGGCGGTGGCCGACGACGAAGATCAACTACGGGAGTGGCATCCCAGCAATGGAAACGCGTTCGACAGAGGGACGTCCCTCGATGAAGATGGAGCGATGATATGATCATCCCGTGCGCAGGCGGCGGTGGATGGAATTGCTGCATCTCGCAGGAACGGGAGAGATGAGGCCTTCATCCAGCAGTGGATTGACGATGGCTGATAATGACGATGGTGGTGGTGGCTTGGGGAGGCATTCATCCAGCAGTGGATGGACCATGGCTGATGATGACGATGGTGGTGATGGCTTGGGGAGGCATTCATCCATCAGTGGCTTGACCGTGGCTGATGGCGAAGCAACATAACAACGTGAGCGTATAAAGAATTTCGATTTAAAGCTTTCGTGACTGCAGGGATTCATCTTCTTGGTTCTTTCGGTAAAGTCACGTAGAAGGGAAATAATAAAATAATAAAAATAAAACATAATAAAATTATTGGTGGTGACTCATTCAGACGCTGTCTTCCCCACAGACCTGTTCTTCACCTGAGGACGGCTGCTTGCGTTGTGGCCGAAACGTCGTGAGAATTATTTTATTATGTTGTATTTTTATTATTTTATTATTTCCCTTCTACGTGACTTTACCGAAAGAACCAAGAAGACGTATAGAGAATGCGATTGGGCGGTTAGGAAGATGCACCCTCACTCGGGCACGAGGTGGCGCCCGAAGAGTGTGAGATGGGAGCTCGCATCTCGGACTCAGCGACTCACAGTCGTGGTGGGGGTGGTGCAAAAGAGGGGGGTGGCGGGTGGTGGGGAGGGCGTTAACATTGCCGCCTCACAAAACAATGGTCAGCGCACACGGTCGAATAAGGATGAACTGGAATCCCCCCCCCGCCAACGGAACGTGGAATTTCCACGTTCCGTTGGCGGGGGCCACAACCCTCGTGTCGAGCAGGAGTGGCGTTGTGGCCGAAACGTCGTGAGAATTGTATTTTATTAAGTTGTATTTTTATTATTTTATTATTTCCATTCTACGTGACTTTACCGAAAGAACCAAGAAGATGAGTGGCCGAGGTAGTTAACGAGGTGGGTTCGATCCCGACCCTGAAGCCGATTGTCTATTTAGAGTTTGCGTGTCTTTCTCACCGTGGTCGCTTGGATTTATCTTCGGGTCCTCCGTGTTTTCCCTCCACTTTTAGAAGCACGCGTTTAGAGCAGGGGTCGGGAACCTTTTTGACTGGGAGAGCCATAAAAGCCAAATATTTCTAAATATATTTCATTGACAGCCATATAGTATTTTTAACGTATAATAAATTAAATATGTCTTACTTTTAATGCGACTTCTGGTCACGGGACCCGTGACCCGAGAAATTTTATCTTCAAAACTAATTTCTGTTTACTTTAAAATGACACAGTATTATTAATCAATATCACAAGTATTTTAAAATCAGTTCCAAACGGATTTTTTTATTATTTTATTATTATTATTTTTCTCAACTCAAAATTGTCTGGGAGCCATATGCCGTCACCGGAAGAGCCATATATGGCTCGCGAGCCATAGGTTCCCGACCGCTGGTTTAGAGTATTTGGCTACTATAGATGTCCCCATGATAAGCCACTTCGTCGAGCTATCACGTGGGGCAGGTCGCTTCTGAAAAAGAGCTTTATAGCTCAGTGGGGCCTCACCTGATAAAGTAGAAAATAGTTAAGCTAGTATATTTGTCTGGAACAGAGGGCGGAGCAGCGGCGCTCACAACAACGAGCGCGGCTGCGGTCGGCTAAAACGCGGCAAGTTGACACCGTGGTGAGCACAGCTGGTGCATCTGCCGGCCATCTCGGTCAGTCAACCCCATGGCACCTGGGTCTGTCCCGTGACCTCCAGCCAGCGGCGAGCCTTCCACACTTCACGTGGTCTCGAGGTGCACCTAGCCTGGCACAAGCGCCCTGGTGATGTTAACCACCGTCACCTAGTGGCGAATGGCGGTTTTGCGTATGTGCGTCCGTACATAATAAATGGGTGCTGCTCGCTATGGTGATATGAACGTGTCGGTGTGTACGTACGTACGTGTCTGTGTGTGTTGAGGAGCGGGTATCACAGTGGCTAGCGCACTGCACTACGAACCCGGCAACTACGGTTCGATTCCCTACAAGTGCCAACATCACTGGCGAGTGATATTAGAACTGTTCCTTGCCCCCCCCCCCCTAGGTCGACTCAGCCGTACACGAGCACCTGGTGTGTCGTGTGTAAACATCATTTTTTGGGGAGACAAAGGCAGCGGGCCGTTCTGCTGGCCAATTCAACTCACTCTCTCGTGCTCGCTAACAGCACTTGCCCCAACATTCTGTTTAAAGACTGTACGGGTCATCTTTGTCTTTGGTGCATTTGTGTCGCAGTTGGTCACAAGGACGTAAAATGCCACGTGCACCTGAGTTGAACTCCTGGTCGATGACTCCAATCACCAATGACTCTTAACGATGATTATCTGTCGTCTGTCTATTACATCGCTTAGCGTCGAGCTAAGAACCACATATCAACTAAACAATGTTTTATTGTCCCAGGTAAGGCCCACTGAGCTGTGTAGCTCTTTTTCAGAAGCGACCTGGCCACAAATGATAGCTCAACGAAGTGGCTCATCATCACGTGGACATTTATAGCAGCCGAGTGCTCTAAACGCGTGATGGTGATTCTCAACGTGGAGGGAAAAACCGGAAGACCCGGAGAAGAATCCACGCGACCACGGGGAGAGAGGACATGCAAAGTCCAAATATACAGCAGCAGGCGTCAGGGTCGGGATCAAACCCACGACCTCCTGCATACCAGGCGAGGTAGTTAACATCTCCTAGCCACCGTGATGATGATGAGAGAGAGAGACACACACAAACTCCAAATATGCAGCAGCAGGCGTCAGGGTCGGGATCGAACCCACGACCTCCTGTATACCAGGCGAGGTAGTTAACATTCTGTCCAGAGAGGGGTCCTAACCTCTGCATACACTCTCAAGCATTGCATCAAGGGGAGCAGCCTGAGTCTGCTGATGAGATCCCGAATGCCGAAACCCGACCCACAGTTTTGCTTTGTTGTCGAACCAACGCTACCGACGTTATGCACTCGCAGACGGCCGTGTAGCTGATGGGATGTGTAACTAAACAAGAACATGTTGTGTGGGGGGACAGATTTAAGATGGGAAGTGTTCAAGTTCATTGATTAGGTGTGGCCCTGTGAGCCATTCGGCTCTTGAATCGGGTGCAACCGCAACAAACAAGAAAACATCTTAAAGTGACTATGTGACTAAGTGGGCAAATTGCTCAGGATCGGTTCAGATAATCGTTGCTGGTGCTAGTGGCTATGAGCGAGAATCGAACTCGGGTCGACCAAAGTGCTAATCTCTGCAACACAAAGACAAAGATCCCCCGTATAGTCTTAACAGACTGTTGGGGCAAGTGCTGATAGCGATCACCTATGAAAGGCGGCACGGCACACGAGAGGGTGGGTGGGCCAGCACCGCGCCCGACCGCCTTTGTCTCCCCAATGGCGATGTTTGCTGCACGGCACCAGGTAACTTCATCTGAGGCTGAGCCGACTTAGGGGAGGAGGCCCAGGATCGGTTCAGATGAATCGTCACCGGTGTTGGCCGTGAGCGGGAATCGAACTCGGCTTCGGCCGGGTTCGTAGCGCAGCGCAGCGCGCTGACCGCTACACCACCGCTCCCCACGCACGCACAGACACGCACGGACACGCACTGACACACACGCACGGACACAGACAAAGATCCCCCGTATAGCCTTAACAGACTGTAGGGGCAAGTGCTGTTAGCGAGCACTTATGAAGGCCGGAACGGTATACGGACGAGGGGGTGAGTGGCCAGCACCACACCCGACCGCCTTTGTCTCCCCAGTGGCGATGTTTACACACCGCACCAGGTACTCATTTAAGGCTGAGTCGACCTAGGGGAGGCCCAGGACCGGTTCAGATAATCGTCACTGGTGTTAGCCGTGAGCGGGAATCGAACCCGGGTCGCCAGGTTCATAGCGCAGCACGCTGACCGCTACACCACCGCTCCTCACGCACGCACAGACACGCACAGACACACACGCAGACACACACGCACAGACACGCACAGACACACACTGACACACACGCACAGACATGCACAGACACACACAGACACACACTGACACACACGCACAGACATGCACAGACACACACAGACACACAGACACACACGCACAGACACGCACAGACACACACAGACACACACGCACAGACACACACAGACACACACGCACACACAGACACACACGCACACATACAGACACACACAGACACACGCACACAGACACACACAGACACACACAGACACACACACACAGACACGCACAGACACACACACACACAGACACACATAGACACGCACGGGCAGCACAGACACACACGCACACACACACACGGACACACACACACAGACACGCACAGACACACACACACACAGACACGCACGGGCAGCACAGACACACACACACAGACACACATAGACACACACACACAGACACACACAGACACACACGCACAGACACACACAGACACGCACAGACACACACACACACAGACACACATAGACACGCACGGGCAGCACAGACACACACACACAGACACACATAGACACACACACACAGACACACACAGACACACACAGACACACACGCACAGACACACACAGACACACAGACACACACAGACACACACACACAGACACGCACAGACACACACACACACAGACACACACAGACACACACAGACACACACGCACAGACACACACAGACACACAGACACACACAGACACACACACACAGACACGCACAGACACACACACACACAGACACACACAGACACACACAGACATACGCACAGGCAGCACAGACACAGACACGCGCAGACACAGACACACACAGACACACACGGACACGGACAGGCAGCACAGACACACACACACACAGACACGCACAGACACACACACACAAACACACACGGACACACACGCACAGGCAGCACAGACTGGGTCTGACCTCGCCAACTCGCGTGATCGTGGCTGGTGTCGGGGAAGGCGGCGTGGCGATAATTACACGCGGGGAACGTTTGAGGCATCTTCTCCGAACACACGGACGCCCCGCGGAGCCTCAACAGACTTGTGTGGGGCAAGTGCTGTTAGCGAGCACCTATGAAGGCTAACGCAAGTACAAAGATGACCCGTGTAGCCTCAACAGACTCGTTGGGGCAAGTGCTGTTAGCGAGCACATATGAAGGCTAACGCAAATACAAAGATGACCCGTGTAGCCTCAACAGACTTGTGTTGGGCAAGTGCTGTTAGCGAGCACCTATGAAGGCTAACGCAAGTACAAAGATGACCCGTGTAGCCTCAACAGACTGTGTGGGGCAAGTTCTGTTAGCGAGCACCTATGGAGGCTAATATATACAATGACAAAGATGACCCGTGTAGCCTCAACAGACTCGTTGGGACAAGTGCTGTTAGCGAGCACCTATGAAGGCTAACGCAAATACAAAGATGACCCGTGTAGCCTCAACAGACTGTGTGGGGCAAGTTCTGTTAGCGAGCACCTATGGAGGCTAATATATACAATGACAAAGATGCCCCGTGTAGCCTCAACAGACTTGTGTGGGGCAAGGGCTGTTAGCGAGCACATGTGAAGGCTAATATATACAATGACAAAGATGCCCCGTATAGCCTTAACAGACTTGTGTGGGGCAAGGGCTGTTAGCGAGCACCTATGAATGCTAACGCAATTACAAAGATGCCCCATGTAGCCCTAGGAGACGGTTTGGGGCAAGTGCTGTTGGCGACCACCTATGAATGCTAACTCAAATACAAAGATGCCCCATGTAGCCCTAGGAGACTGTTGGGGCAAGTGCTGTTGGCGAGCACCTCATACAACACCCGTGCACTTTACAACTCGCGGATTGCGCCGAATATCGTATCGCTTCTGTCATCAGCCCCTAATAGTTCGCGCATCATTCCATAAATCATTGCCCTTCATAATAAAAACCCATTTCACTCCGTAAATTATTTTCGCACCAAAATTTGATTTTAATGTCTTCATTTGAATGCCTTATTCTCGGGCGCGCCAAACAATGCATGTTTTGGGGGGGGGGAGGGGCTATAAATGGCAGGATAATAGGCGAGCACATTAATGAAATTCGCCCCCATCAATATCGTTAGGCGGACACTCGTGTCGTGTGAAACTTCACGCCGCGGTTGACTCCGCAAAGGCAGCGTCCGTAGTTAGGCAACTTGTTAAGCGCCTGACGAACGAGCAACGAGGGTGAACGGGGGAGTCACCACCTCTTCTCGCCACGTCATATAGAGCCAGAGAGAGAGAGAGAGACAGTGCGAGAGAGAGAGACAGACAGTGCTAGAGAGAGAGACAGAGAGAAAAAGCAGCGAATGTTGAAGCAGCAATGCCCTAAATCGGTTCCGACCTCTCTGCCTCTCATCGGCAATGGTCGGGATTCGCTGACGAGTGTGTGGTCGTAAGAAACAAGGCGGAGGAGCGTTGCGTGGGGGGACACTGAAAGACGGACACAGGCACGCGTGGGTTAGCAGAGAGGGCGTACACGAGGTTTCGGGCGTGGCGTTGATCGTGAGGCAGGATCAAACTGTGAAACGAGAAGCTATTTTTTTTTATTGCACCAGGTAAGGCCCACTGAGCTATATAGCTCTTGTTCAGCAGTGGGCTGGCCACAAATGATGGCTCACGTGGGAATGTGTAGCAGCCAAATACTCTAAACGCGTGTCGTTGAGTCTAAATGTGGAGAGAAAAACAGCAGGACCCGGAGAAAAGTCCATACCATGACGGGGAGAGAGAGACACGCAAACTCCAAATCACCAGCAGCAGGCGTCAGGGTCGGGACCGAACACACGACCTCCTGCGTACCAGGTGAGGTAGTTAACATTTCCTAGCCACCGTGATGGTGATGATGAGAGAGACGCAAACTACAAATACACAGCAGCAGAAGGCGTCAGGGTCGGGACCGAACCGACGACCTCCTGCATACCAGGCGAGGTAGTTAACATCTCGCCACCGCGGCGATCGAGACTGCGGATGGAGTGGCAGCCAAAGCGAGGGCAACGGGTGCCAACGCGGAGACGGAGCGGTGAAATCGGCTCATGCGCAGGTGCTGGGCGTGAGTGTTCCGTCGCAAAGGACCCCGAGGGGCAGCGTCGGCATGGGAAGGCCTTCAGCCAGCAGTGGATCGGTCGCGGCTGATGATGAGTAATGATGAAACCTCCACGTCAACACACAACTGGGGGTTTGGTCGATGTGTCGACCGCGTCCCCTTGAGTTGCCCCTGAGCGTGCAAGAGACCTTGGTGAGTTTCGGTGTCGATGTGCATCACACGGGGGTCATAACGAGCGTTCATCGCAGGTGCATGCGCGTGACGCCGGCGGGCTATCACGGCAGGGTAGGGTAGGCAACTTGGGAATAGCGCGTGGCAGGAAATCGTTGTGAATGTACACGAGGAAGAGGAGGAGGAGGTGGAGATGGGTGGGACTCGTGTGTAGGGTGCAGGAGGATAGGGTGGGCAACTTGGTGGTAGTGATGGGTGGGACTCGTGTGTAGGGTGGAGGAGGATAGGGTAGGCGACTTGGAGGTAGTGATGGGTGGGACTCGTGTGTAGGGTGGAGAAGGATAGGGTGGGACAACTTGGTGGTAGTGATGGGTGGGACTCGTGTGTGGGGTGGAGAAGGATAGGGTAGGCGACTTGGAGGTAGCGATGGGTGGGACTCGTGTGTAGGGTGGAGAAGGATAGGGTGGGACAACTTGGAGGTAGTGATGGGTGGGACTCGTGTGTAGGGTGGAGGAGGATAGGGTAGGCGACTTGGAGGTAGTGATGGGTGGGACTCGTGTGTGGGGTGGAGAAGGATAGGGTAGGCGACTTGGAGGTAGCGATGGGTGGGACTCGTGTGTAGGGTGGAGAAGGATAGGGTGGGACAACTTGGTGGTAGTGATGGGTGGGACTCGTGTGTAGGGTGGAGAAGGATAGGGTGGGACAACTTGGTGGTAGTGATGGGTGGGACTCGTGTGTAGGGTGGAGAAGGATAGGGTGGGACAACTTGGAGGTAGTGATGGGTGGGACTCGTGTGTAGGGTGGAGAAGGATAGGGTGGGACAACTTGGTGGTAGTGATGGGTGGGACTCGTGTGTAGGGTGGAGAAGGATAGGGTGGGACAACTTGGTGGTAGTGATGGGTGGGACTCGTGTGTAGGGTGGAGAAGGATAGGGTGGGACAACTTGGAGGTAGTGATGGGTGGGACTCGTGTGTAGGGTGGAGAAGGATAGGGTGGGACAACTTGGTGGTAGTGATGGGTGGGACTCGTGTGTAGGGTGCAGGAGGATAGGGTGGGACAACTTGGAGGTAGTGATGGGTGGGACTCGTGTGTAGGGTGGAGAAGGAGGGCAAGAGATGGAGAAAGCAGTGGAGGGGCATCCATAGCTAGGCGACCACGGGGAAGAGTAGACCTAACGTCACGCGGTGGTGGTGACGGCGGTGGCGATGATGGTGATCACCACCACAACAACGAACACAGCAAGTTGGCATAGTAGACGGTGCATCGGCAAGTCATCTGGGCGATGCAGGTGTGGAAAGCTGTAAGCCCCAGGCTACTGTGGGCTCGCCTCCCAATCAACCAGAGGCGAGGAGTGGTGGTGGTTGCTTATTCCCCCACCGAAGATGAACATCAGTGGAGGGATGCACGCCAATGAATCAGATGCCTTCTATGCCCTCTTGTCACAGGTGCTAGCTAAAGTGCCCCCTCGGGATCGAGTCATCCTGTTGGGTAACTTTAATGCCCGAGTGGGTCATGATGCTGCCACCTGGGCTGGAGGGATTAGAAGGCATGAGACACATCAGCTCAATAACAACGGTGGGAAGCTGCTAGACTTATGTGCACCCCATGGGCTTGTAATTACTAACACGCTGTTCCGGCATCGGCACATCCACACAACATCATGGATGCAAGCCGGTTCCGAGCAATGACATCTGCTGGACTTTATAGTGACAGAACATCTCTGCTTTATTGACCTGGGCAAGGCCTATGATACCTTAAAAAGACCTGAGCTTTAGGTTATTCTTCGTGCTTTCGGAGTCCCTGACTCTCTAATCACAATCATTAAGGACCTTCATGATGGCGGGCAGGCTCTGGGTAAAGTTACGTGGCCGGGAGTCGGAGCCTTTCCCTGTTCACCTTGGGGTGCGACAAGGATGTCCTCTGGCTCCCACATTATTTAACATTTTTTTTTGACCACGTCGTTCTAAAAGCCTTCCATGGCTGTACCGGAGGAATCTCCATTCGGTACAGATACAATGGGAGACTGATCGATGCCTGGGTGCGGTTGAGGGATGGCTTCCTCTTGGTCAACCACGTGATGTATGCCGATGATCTGGTAATTGCTGCTGACTCAGAGGAAGAGTTGGAGGCGCTGCTGCTAGACCTGGAGCGTGCCACTAAGAGGTGGGGCCTTACCATCAGCCCCACCAAAACTAAGCACCTGCCTGGGTATTTTGTGCCATCAAACACTCCACCCTCTCAACTCCCCACTGGTGACGGAGCAGTTGTGGAGAGAATGGAGCAGTGTGCTTATGGCCAGCTCCGGTGTGACAGCAGAGGTCTCACTCCGAATCAGTCGAACGGCATTATCTCTTCATCGGCTGCGTAACACTGTGTGGTAGCTACCTGGCCTGTCGCTCCACACGAAGCGTCGGGTCCTCTCGTCCACGGTCATGCCCTCCCTTCTCTACGCTTGCGGAACGTGGACCCCCCCTAATGGAACATCCTCGGCGGTTATAAACATTCAGGCTGGCCTGCCTCGGATCCATCCTGGGTTTAAGCAGACTGGATTGTGCGAGGAGCTCACGAATCATTGAAAGCGGATTTGCAAGATTGAGGCAAGACAGCAAAACAACAACAACAAGAGTCCCAGACCACACCAACAACACACAGTCCCTCGACATCCCTCCCGCGGTGCGGAGACGAACTCCGCAGAGCTCGGCCGAACGTCGCCAGCTCCGGGATCGATGAGCGAGCACGCCGAGAGCGCACGGTGACTCTGTGTGGCTGTGGGTCCCCGGGATATCCCTGTAGGGTAGCTCAGCCGAAACACCGTCACCCACCACATTCCTCCTTTCGGCTCGACCCCGAGGACCCCCCCCACCGCCCCCCACCCCCCACACCCCCCACGGAACAGCAGCTCAAAAAAAAAGTTATTTTTCATTAAACAAAAATAATAAATCGGTCGACAAAAAAATGTTCACATCTTTTTATTTATTTTGTTTTTGCTACAATCGTCGGCATCTCTCGCACGCGCACGCGCGCGCGCGCGCGTTCGCAGGGGAGATTTATTCCGTGACCTCACGTGGCACCGGGAGGAGGCCACGGGGGCGCGCGCGCGTGCGCTCGCTCGCTACAAGCTGGTTGCAAGCCGCCGGGGCCCACGCAAGTGAGCCTTGCCGGTGTCGGGGATCTGTAACACCCGCACCTGTGTGCGTGTGTGTGTGTGGTGCGGTGTGTAAACATCGCCGCTAGGGAGACAAAGGCGGTCGGGCGTGGTGCTGGCCACCCACCCCCTCGTGTACCGTTCCGGCCTTCATAGGTGCTCGCTAACAGCACTTGCCCCTACAGTCTGTTAAGGCTATACGGGGGATCTTTATATTTGTGGTGCGTAACGTCGCGCACTTTGAATTGTAATTAGGAGACAAAAAAAACTCCACAAAAACACAAACAAAAAACACTCAACTTTCCTAAACAACAAAAAAACCCGAAACAATTGTTGGTACCGATTTGCTTGTCGCCTATCCAAGCACTATCCAGGCTCAACCCTTGCTTAGTTTGCAAGATGCGTCTGTGGTGAACTTCTTTCGCACCCTACCATGATCTGGACAGGGTTAGCTCCAGTACCCCCCGCGAACGCAATGATCTCCCTTATAGCCTCGGTTGTTGGGGCAAGTGCTGTCAGCGAGCACCTATGAAGACCGGCACGGCACACGAGGAAGTTTGGTGGTCAGCACCACATGCCCGGCTGCCTTTGTCTCCCCAGTGGCGATGTTTGAGGCTAAGTCGTGCCACTCACAAGCACAGGAAAACACGTGTCACACACAGACACACGTGTCAAACACAGACAAACACAGACATAGACACACACGTGTCACACACAGACACACGTGTCACTCACAACCACGTGTCACACACAACCACGTGTCACATACAACCACGTGTCAAACACAGACACACAGATACACACGTGTCACACACAACCACGTGTCACACACAACCACGTATCACACACAACCACGTGTCAAACACAGACACACAGACACACACGTGTCACACACAACCACGTGTCACACACAACCATGTGGCAAACACAGACACACACGTGTCACTCACAACCACAGGCAAACAATGTCACACACAGACACACACACAGACACACACGTGTCACACAGCCACACACAGACACACACGTGTCACACACAGCCACACACACACAGCCACACACAGACACACACACGTGTCACACACACGTGTCACACACAGCCACACACACGTGTCACACACACGTGTCACACACAGCCACACACACACACACACAGACACACAGACACACACACACACACAGACACACACACGTGTCACACACAGCCACACACACAGACACACACGTGTCACACACACACACACAGCCACACACACACACAGCCACACACACACAGCCACACACACACACAGCCACACACACACAGCCACACACACACACACAGCCACACACACACACAGACGCTGGGTTACGTTGCCTGCGCTTGCCTTCCGCTATGGGCCCGGCCGACGCGTTGGGAGCGCAGCTCTCACTCGCTGTGAATGGGGAACCTCGTGGGGAGTCGGGGGGGGGCGGAGTGAGGGGGGGGGGCTCTGAATGGAGCATCAACACATGACGCTAGCGTCAGGGAGACAGAAGATGCCCCGTATAGCCTTGACGGACTGTTGGGGCAAGTGCTGTTAGCGAGCACCTATGAAGGTCGGAACGGCACGCGAAGGGGGTGAGGTGGCCAGCACCACGCACGGCCGCCTTTGTCTCCCCTAGTGGCGATGTTTACACATCGCAGCAGGTATTCATTTGGGGCTGAGTCGACCTAGGGGAGGCCCAGGACCGATTCAGATAATCGTCACTGGGTGTTGGCCGTGAGCGGGAATGGAACTCGGGTCGCCGGGTTCGCAGCGCAGCGCGCTAACCACTACACTACCGCTCTTCCCCCCCCCACACACATACATCCCAACACACACACCCCAACACACACACACACCCCAACACACACACACCCCAACATATACACACACCGCAACACACACACCCCAACATATACACACACACACACCCCAACATATACACACCCCCCAACACACACACCCCAACATATACACACACACACACACACCCCAACACACACACACACCCCAACACACACACACACACACCCCAACACACACTCACACCTCAACACACACACACCCCAACACACACACACACCCCAACACACACACCTCAACACACACACACACACACCCCAAAAGCACACACACACACCCCAACACACACACACCCCAACATACACACACCCCAACACACACACACCCCAACATATACACACACCGCAACACACACACCCCAACATATACACACACACACACCCCAACATATACACACCCCCCAACACACACACCCCAACATATACACACACACACACACACCCCAACACACACACACACCCCAACACACACACACACACACCCCAACACACACTCACACCTCAACACACACACACCCCAACACACACACACACCCCAACACACACACCTCAACACACACACACACACACACCCCAAAAGCACACACACACACCCCAACACACACACACCCCAACATACACACACCCCAACACACACACACACACACCCCAACACACACACACCCCAACACACACACACACCCCAACACACACACCTCAACACACACACACACACACACCAACACACACACACACACACACCCCAACACACACACACCCCAACATACACACACCCCAACACACACACACACCCCAACACACACACACCCCAACACACACACACCCCAACACACACACACCCCAACCTACACACACCCCAACACACACACACACCAACACACACACACCCCAACACACACACACACACACACACCCCAACACACACACACCCCAACCTACACACACCCCAACACACACACACACACCAACACACACACACCCCAACACACACACAACTTTCCCTATTGCTCCTGCGCATGCAAATCAAGGGAAATCAGCCAGGGACAGACAAATGAAATAAATAATGTGTACACACATTATATTTACACACACACATATATACACCAACGGAATGCAGCAAAGAAAATTAACTTCATTTGTCGGATGCGTGCTTTTGTGGCGGGCGTAATCACAACACTGTGAAATGAGTGAGGGAGGCTAAAACGAGGGTGGGTGTGCGTGTTGGGTGAACACACTGAGAGAGGGAGGGAGAGAGAGAGAGGGAGGTTTCTGCCCGCTCACGCCGGGGGGATTGGAGCGTTCGCTTCGGGCGATCACGGTGCGGAGATGATGATGATGGTGGTGGTGGGCTCACGCCGGAGTTAAGAGTCTCCTCGATCAGATGTGACTGGGTGACCCGCTCAAGGATCGTGTGCAGGGTGTAGGAGGATAGGGTAGGCAACTTGGAGGTAGTGATGGGTGGGAGTCGTGTGTAGGGTAGGCAACTTGGAGGTAGTGATGGGTGGGAGTCGTGTGTAGGGTGGAGGAGGATAGGGTAGGCAACTTGGAGGTAGTGATGGGTGGGAGTCGTGTGTAGGGTGGAGGAGGATAGGGTAGGCAACTTAGAGGTAGTGATGGGTGGGACTCGTGTGCAGGGTACAGGAGGATAGGGTAGGCAACTTGGAGGTAGTGATGGGTGGGACTCGTGTGTAGGGTGGAGGAGGATAGGGTAGGCAACTTGGAGGTAGTGATGGGTGGGACTCGTGTGTAGGGTGCAGGAGGATAGGGTAGGCAACTTGGAGGTAGTGATGGGTGGGACTCGTGTGTAGGGTGCAGGAGGATAGGGTAGGCAACTTGGAGGTAGTGATGGGTGGGACTCGTGTGTAGGGTGGAGGAGGAGGACATGAGACCGAGAAAGCAGTAGAGGGGCATCCAGAGGTAGGCGATCACGGGAAAGAGTAGACCTAACGTCACGCGATGGTGGTGGTGGTGATGATGGTGATGACCACCACAATAACGAACGGAGGCGCCGGGCGGCTA
Source organism: Lampetra fluviatilis (assembly GCF_964198595.1). NCBI lineage: Eukaryota > Metazoa > Chordata > Hyperoartia > Petromyzontiformes > Petromyzontidae > Lampetra > Lampetra fluviatilis. Next base: position 5,740,508 of record NC_136324.1, read on the forward strand.
GAACACAGCAAGTTGGCATAGTAGGTGGTGCATGGCCAATAGGCGGACAGTGCTGACCGATCAAGGTCATTTTATATTTTTTCTCGCGATGAAGAAGGCCGGTTGCTTGAAACGTAACTCATTGTTTCCTTTTGAGACTGTCAGGGCAAGTGCTGTTAGCCAGTAACGCCTGTGAAGGCCGGCGCGGCACACGAGGGGGTGGGTGGCCAGCACCACGCGCGGCCGCCTTTGTCTCCCCAGTGGCGATGATTTTTACACACCGCACCAGGTACTTATTCGAGGCTAAGTAGACTTAGAGGAGGGGGCCCAGGACCGGTTCAGTTAATCGTCACTGGGTGTTGTTGGCCGTGAGCGGGAATCGAACCCGGGTCTCCGGGTTCGTAGTGCAGCGCGCTATCCGCTACACCACCGCTTAGGCAACACAGCCACACAATGTTGCTGTTATTGACACGTGTTGGGTTGTTGTTGTTTGTGTTTGTGTGCACCACTGCCAACGCAGCATCAGCAAAAAAGTATGACGATTCTTATTAGTAGGTTTTTTCGGTAAAGTCACGTAGGTAAAAAATTAAAATTAATAAAAGTAAAATAAAAAATAAAATAAAAATCACGACGTTTCGGAGGCAACACAAGCTTCCGTCTTCAGGTGAAACCGTCACAGCACGATAGCTATTGTGCTGTGATTTTTATTTTATTTTTATTTTACTTTTATTAATTTTAATTTTTTTACCTACGTGACTTTACCGAAAAAACCCTAAGAATATGAATCCTTGCAGTCACGAAAGCTTCAAATCTAGAAATGACAATTCTTGTATTGTGAGGTCACAGATTTTTGTTCCTCCCTTGAAGTCGAATTGAAACCAAGCGACGGTCACGTGGGCAAGGTGTGGCCCAGTAACGGCCAGCACTCTCCACGTCTCTAGCGCCAGGGCATTAAATACACTAGATTTGAAGCTTTCGTGACTGCAAGGATTCTTATTCTTAGGTTTTTTCGGTAAAGTCACGTAGGTAAATTCCACCTGAAGACGGGAGCTTGTGTTGCCTCCGAAACGTCGTGATTTTTATTTTATTTTTTATTTTACTTTTATTAATTTTAATTTTAATGTTTTACCTACGTGACTTTACCGCAAAAACCTAAGCACATTAAATACACCTTTAATATTTACAGAATGATGATAAAAAAAAATAAGGGACGCCGCGGTGGTGAGATGTTAACCACCTTGCCTGGTATGCAGGAGGTCGTGGGTTCGATCCAGACCCTGACGCCTGCTGCTGTATATTTGGACTTTGCGTGTCTCTCTCTCTCTCATCATCATCACGGTGGCTAGGAGATGTTAACTACCTCGCCTGGTATGCAGGAAGTCGTGGGTTCGATCCAGACCCTGACGCCTGCTGCTGTATATTTGTACTTTGCGTGTCTCTCTCTCAGTGGTCGCGTGGATTTTTTTCCGGGTCCTCCAGGTTTTCCCTCCACATTTGGAACCAACATCACGCGTTTAGAGCTTTTGGCTGCTTTCATTTCCACGTGATAAGCCACTTCGTTGAGCAATGATTTGCGACTTAAAACTTTCGTGACTGCAGGAATTCATATTCTTGGTTCGGTGACTTTATCGAAAGAACCAAGAATAACAATGATTTGTGGCCAGGTCGCTTCTGAAAAAAAAAACCCATATAGCTCAATGGACCTCACCTGGTAAAATAAACAAATACCCACGCGACCACGGGGAGAGAGAGAGAGAGACGCGCAAACTCCAAATGTACAACAGGCGTCAGGGTCGTGATCGAACCCACGGACCACTTATTCTCTCTGCTTCTTGTTCTCTCGCAACCCCCAGCTCCACTTTGGAATTCCCTTCCATCGTCCCCCCCCCCCAAGCTCCTATTTGCAACCGTAACCGTGCTCAGTTCGAGAGTGCTGCTTGTTGCCGGACGCTTGACGTTCATGGTTTCGGCCTGTTGGGTCTGCGCTCAGCAGCACGTGGCTAATGCCCCAAAGATCTCCCAGCAGAGCCTGTAACAACAGACTGCTGGGGGCTGGGGGCTGTTAGCGAGCAGCACCTATGAAGGCCGGCACGACACACGAGGGGGGGGGGGGAGGTGGCCAGCCCCATGTGTACAAATCGAACTAGGGTCTCAATTGAGGCTGAGTCGACTTTGGGGAGGCCCAGGACCGGAGAAGATAATCGTCACCGGTGTTGTTGGCCGTGAGCGGGAATCGAACTGGGGTCTTTGCGAGTTCGTAACCGCTACACCGCCGCCACATGAGCACAAAGACAAGGATCCCCCGTATAGTCTTAACAGGCAGTTGAGGCAAGTGCTGTTGGCGACCACCTTTGAAGACAAGCACACGAGTGGGTGGGTGACCAGCACCACGCCCGGCCGCCTTTGTCTCCAGAGTGTTGCTGTTTACATACAGCACCAGGTACTCATTTCAGGCTAAGTCAACCTAAGGGAAGCCTCGGCACCGGTTCAAATACTCGCCACTGTTATTGGTGGTCGTGGGTGGGAATCGAACTCGGGTCATAGTCGGATTTTTTATTTGCTCAGTGCGCTAACTTTCATAGCCTTCATAGGTGCTCGCTGACAGCACTTGCCCCGACAGTCATGTTCGAGGTTATACGGGGGATCTTTTATCTTTGTGTGTGTTCGCGTGTGTGTGTTCGCGCGTGTGTGTTCGTGTGTGTGTGTTTGTGTGTGTTCGTGTGTGTGTGTTCGCGTGTGTGTGTTCGTGTGTGTATGTTCGTGTGTGTTCGCGTGTGTGTGTTCGCGCGTGTGTGTTTGTGTGTGTTCGCGTGTGTGTGTGCGCGCGTGTGTGTTCGTGTGTGTTCGCGTGTGTGTGTGCGCGCGTGTGTGTTCGTGTGTGTTCGCGTGTGTTCGCGTGTGTGTGTGTGCGCGCGTGTGTGTTCGTGTGTGTTCGCGTGTGTGTGTTCGTGTGTGTTCGTGTGTGTTCGCGCGTGTGTGTTCGCGTGTGTGTGTCCGTGTGTGCGTGTGTGTTCGCGTGTGTCCGCGTGTGTGTGTGTGTTCGCGCGCGCGCGCGATGGAGAAAAGCTTTGGGTTTCGGCGAAAATTAAAAATGGCACTTTATTAGCGAGGCCGATGCGTCGCACCGATGCCTCGCGCATGGCAACCCCTACACCTGATTATCATGGTAATGAAAAAGTCAAATTGTCGTGTCCTTGGCTGATTCCGCCTCCCATCCCCAGTAGCAGCAGCAGCAGCGATCCGCACGCCAGGAGGGATGCCGCAGCAGCCGCAGCCGCGGTGTTTGGCTCGAACTCGGCGGCGAGGAAGATCTGAGACTCTGGAAATTAAAACAACAGCAGCAGCAGCAGCAGCAAAATAAGTCAAGTGTGCGCTCCCACTCGGATACAAATGGCTTTTGATGGGTTACGGTGGGGGTGGGGGTGGTGGTGGTGGGGGGGGGGGGTGGTGGGGGGTTGCATGACATTTGGGTTTTGGAATAATCCGCCTGCCCGTAATCGTAAGCCCGCGGGTTTTACGGCGCCACGCCACTCAACTTTGGTGAAATTTCTGATTCACCAGCCAATGCGAGAGTCGTGTCCGATTCCCTGGGGGGCAGCAATGGGAACTGCCACTCCCACGCAGACTTCCCCTCGAGCTCGTGTGTATTCGTGGACCAAACCGATCAACCGACCAATGGCGTGAGCGCACGAGGCTTTCGGAAAGGTTGCTCTACCCCCCCCCCCCCCCGTGCGTTACGGATCGTGGAGCTGTGACCCCCCCCCCTCGCCCCTCACCTCTCGATATGCGTCCGCTTTCTCTCTCTCTCTCTGGGTTTCTAAACCATACACCCCCGTTCCTTATTAAACACTCCACGCATTCTTCAGTAAGCCCGTGGATTTTATAGACGCGGCGACTTACCGGGCCAATGGTTCTACTGTTGCACGCGCTCGCCCTCACCAGGCCGGGTGTTTGCTTACGCTCAGAGTTTTATAATCACTCCTCCTCCTCCTACTCGAGGGTAAAGAAAACAAACATTTGCAATGCCGCTTTGTGGGAAGTCAGCAGTGGGAGTCGCGCGCATAAGCTCCCCCCCCCCCCGCCGCCACCGACCCACCTCCATGGAATGTGGAATTTCCACCACTACCTGGAGGTCAGCGATGGAGACGAGGGGGGGGGGGCGTGCTACGGTTGAGTTTGAGCGATGAGACACCAACCGACTTTGTTTTGCAATCAGAATCCGACCAACAACAACAACCCACACACCTTCGTCGCCCCAACCAAGCAACCAACGAATGCATGAATAATAAAACATATCACATTGCAAGCGCGGTGAGCGAAAACGCGCAGGCGTCGGAATAAGAAAGACAACGATACCGACACAATCTCGGGCGATAAAACATTCAGCGCGTCTCCCAAACAAACGCGCGCCACGCCACGCCACGCAAGACCACAGAAGAGATGGAAATGAGAGATGATGTTGTGTGTGTGTGCGCGCGCGTGGTCTTCCGCAAAGGTGAGACAACGTTCATCATCATCATCATAATTCTGGGGTCACTTGGGGAGGGGTGCAGTCCCCTCCTCGCCCCCCCCCTCCTTCTCGGGTCCTTCAGCCTCCAGTCCCGGAGGCTTCTAAGAGGGGTGGGGGGGGGGCCTGGGGACACGGAGCCGTGACCCAAATTAGTCGCAAACGTTGGCCATTATCAACCCCCCCGGTGTCGTTGCAAAACGTGTGGCATTATCAGCAGTTGCCACGTGCCGTCATTAGGGGGTGGTGTCGCAAATGAGCTCTGCACGTGTGTGTGTCCGTGTGTGTCTTTGTTGTTTCTTGTCCGTGTGTGTGTGTGTGTGCGACTGTGTGTGTGCGACTGTGTGTGTGTGCGTCTGTGTGTGGAGTGTAGCGGTTAGCGCGCTGCGCTACGAACACACAGAGCCGAATTCGATTCCCGCTCACGGCCAACACCGGTAACGGTTATTATTCGAGCGGGTCCTGGGCCTCCCCTAGGTCGACTCAGCCTCAAGTGAGTACCTGGTGTGGCGTCTAAGCATCCCCACTGAGGAGACAAAGGCGGTCGGGCGTGGTTCCGGGAACCCACCCTCACGTGTGCCGTGCCGGCCTTAATTGGTGCTCGCTAACAGCACTTGCCCCCAATAGTCTGTTAAAGGCTACCTGGGGAATCTTTATCTCTGTCCGCGTGTCAGAGTGCAGTGTTGCAGTGGTTTGGGAACTGCGCTATGAACTTGGAGTCTTGGGTTTAATCCTTTGTCACGGGACGAACATCATTTACAAGTGACGTCTGAACCTGTCCGAGAATCTTGTGGTAGGCCGACTCAATCTTAAACGAGTGCGGTGTGTGCGGCGTGGGGAGACAAAGGCGGCTGGGTATGGGCATGGCCACACTAGCACCTAGTGGGCAATTGCAGCCTTAACAGGTGCTCGCTTTCCCCAAATATCTCTAAGGCTATATGACGAAAGGCATTTGCGTGTATATGTGAACGCGTGTGCCATAGGTCTTGACCAGGGTAACAAAGCTGAGCTGTAGCCAATGCATTGGGCATTGTCCATTGGTGACCAGGCCCGGTTCGAGAGACTTCGTCTGGAACGTTCTAACCGTCTCCAGTGTCCCACGCTGAAGGATGTGGAGGCTGATTGTTGCAAGCCTTGCTCGGCATCTAAATGCTTGCGCAGCATGTAAAAGATCGCGGATGGGAAAGAGTTCACGATCGGTTTCCTCGACTCTCTCCCAGATGCAGCTCGGAAGATTCGCTGAGCGATCTTCTGAGATCTTGGGCGGATTAGTGGGATCCCTTCGATCTGAACAACATCATGGGTGCCCGGGGGGGGGGGGGCGGGGGGGGGTTCCAGGCGAGTGGCTGGCCGATGTTGCCAAATCGTCAAGGAGGTTGTGCGAAGGGCGATGTGCCGGAGGAATTACCGATTTGGTTGCAGATACGATTGGAGGCTTAGTGGATGTCCGCGTGCGGTCAAAGTGACGGCTTCCTACTGGCCAACCGTACCGATCTCACGATTGATTCTCACTCTGAAGAGTTGGGAGACTCTGTTGCTGAATCTGCGTCTCAGGCATGATAACAAGAATAATAATCGCTGACGAACCACAGATGAGTTTCAAAGGCAGGCAGTGTGCTACCGCCGACGATTGTCCAAGCTCTGTAAGTGATCTAAATATTGAGATGTTTTTGCATCTCAATGTATCGAGTTGTTGTTTCCGCACGTGACGAAGAGGAGCCCGATGCACTCGGAGGCAGCTCACACGCGCCTGGGTACGAGACTCTGGAAGGGACAGCTTGGCATGAGTCGGCACCTCTCTGGACCGCCTTCTCCTGGCAAGCCACGGCACAGCTCCTCTTCGATATTGTCTGCGTGATCCACTAACCCTCGCTGCAGGCAGCAGCCACGTGGTGCACAACCACCGATACCACCGCCGCCACCACGACAGCCTGCCATGCAGAGGCGGGGCTCTGACTATCAGCCCCACAAAAAACAAAACTCTTGCCTGGGCAGCAAGAGGCGTCACCTCCACACGCGCCGTGCGGAAGCGTCCCGGGCCCGTCACTCCACCAGTCGCTCCGAGTCGTCTCAGCAACCGTCTTGGCCCTTTTTAAATCCTTTATATTAAGTTCACTTGCTTGCTTGCTTGCGTGCTTGCGTGCTTGCTTGCTTGCTTACGACCGTGCAAATCTTTCGGTCGTTTTTTTAACCCACTTCCCGTGATCCAATCGAGCTGACATTTTCCACACGGACTCGTCGTGCGTGACAATTAATTTTCGTGAAAAAAAAATGTGCAAAATGTTACACTGTTTAGGGAAAACAAATTAAATATTTAATTACCAATTGCTTCATGGTGGCAGGCAATCATCTGACCCATAGGTGGCAGCCATCTCAAGCCAGAGGACGAGAGGACTCTAGCCGCCACGCATATAAAGGATTTATAGTGAAAAAATTTGTTTTTACGGGTTAATTTTTTTTGCGTCCTCTTCGCTGTGCTTGCATTGCTCTGTGTGTGTGTGTGCGTCTCTGTGTGTGTGTGTATGTGCGTCTCTGTGTATATGTGTGTGCGTGTGGGAGGGAGCGGTGGCGCAGTGGTTAGCGCGCTGCGATACGAACCCGGCGACCCGAGTTGCATTCCTTCTCACGGCCGACACCGGCGACGATTATTTGAACCGGTCCTGGGCCTCCCCTAGGTCGACTCAGTCTCAAAAGAGTACCTGGTGCGGTGTGTAAACGCCGCCACTACGGAGACAAAGGCGGCCGGGCGTGGTGCTGGTCCCCCCACTCCCTCGTGTGCTGTTCCGACCTTCATAGGTGCTCGCTAACAGCACTTGCCCCTACAGTCTGTTAAGGCTATACGGGGGCTCTTAATATTTGCTTAACCACCCAGTGAATATATCCGCGTCGATGGTCGACTGCATTGGTGGCCACAGTCACAGCGAGATGTACACTCGATGTGCTGTGCTGGAAGCGGCAATGTATTTTTCCAGACCATTGAGCCAGACAAACCCGGCAGAAAAAACCGATAAGCCGTGCGCACGATCTGAAGAGTGTGAGTTAAATTCCTGGTGCAGGTTCGACTTAGCCCAGGACCATCATCATCATCACCACTAACATCCCTCTCGGGTCAATAAAATAACTACGCACTATTTACTTGTGCAGTCAACAGCGGTCGTCTTATATATGCGTGCTCTGGCTATCCGGCATAGTAATGTGGAATTTCCAGCACTGGATTAGGACGGCCCACGAAGATGAGAAGTGGCTCCATTTATATATCTCTCTCTCTCTCTCTGGAGCACAGGATAATATGCGGAAAATAATAACAACATAATAACAACAACAAAAATAACAACAACGCAGAATTCCGCTGGGGATGCGAAACGAAAGGGGAGCTCAGTCTGATGATGTGGAAATAAATAAATAAGCCCGCGTTCACGCGCCACACACTTATTTGCAAGTGCTAAAATATGACATTACAATATTACTACCGCAGCCACAGCACATAATAATGGGAATCATAATAATGTAACAATAGTAGTAGTAGTAAAAATAAGCAAGTGTATACGTACACGCGCGCGTGCGTGCGCGTAGCCTCCAAATTGAAAAATTCATGGCCTAATAACAGAGATCATTAGCGTAATGATGCGAGTGAGTGAGTGCCGATGGTACAGTCTGTGACATTGTTGTGAGCAACTTTGTAAAAAGCCACATTAAGGCCCTCGTTTGTTCTACTCTCTTCCCCGTGTGTGTGTGTGTGGTGTGGTGTGTTATGCGCCCTTGATTGGTTCGCTATCGTTACAGCAGCAGGTTCACACACACACACAGATGAAGAGAGATAGAGCGAGATAGAGAGAGAGATAGGCGGAGCTGGACTCCATGCGTGCGGAGGGACGACTCAGGAACGTGACGGGAGGACGCGATCGCGTGAAAGCAACTTGGAGGTTCGGAACAGCGTCGGGTCGGGGGGGTGGGTTCTTGAAATGTGCAGACGACGGACATATTAACGACGTTCATTTAAAGCAAACATTTAACAAAAAAAAATATTTTCCAAAACACGTAAATTCTGCACGTAATTTACAATAGTGCACGCGCAATCCACAGCACAGGCACAGCTCTTGGCGTGCGACGCGGAGTCGTTCTCGTACACTCCGTACAGGGTCGCAGTGGGTGGTGGAGGCGAAGGCTGAGATGCGACGGGTAAGGGGGAGAGGATGGACGATGCCGTCAGCGACGTAAGGGTGGTCGTGGACGACGCAGAACGAGGCAGCGGTGTCAATGCTAAAGTGTGCGACGTATTGGCGAAACGGCGTGATGGGAGGGAGACGTTAACCGGGACAACACTGCGTACACGTGGCGGAAAAAAAAAACAGATATTCTTTGGATGTTTCGGTAAAGTCACGCAGATAGGTTCAAATAAAATAACAAAAAACTACGACGTTTCAAGCGCACGTAGATTGGTTCAAAGAAAAGAACAGATTTTGGGGGGAAAATCCCCGCAAACCTCAACATCTATATATATCGTCGATGTATTTCGCCGATGTAACACCGTGGCTCTTTGAACGCTAAAAGAGTTTATCGGCGACGTTTTGGGGAATGGCCCTGGACGTGTTGCCGTTGCTGCCGCTGCTGTTGCTGCTCTGTGCATGTGCACCCCTTGCCGGCGCTTCGTCATTGCGGCTAAGCCATCGAGCAACGAGCGCCTTCAGATGCGCTTTCGCGGTCGTGTGGGACGCTCCTCCGTCTGATGTTAACAAGACACTGGAGCTACGCGCTTTTAAATCATCTCGATGGAAAACGAATGTCTTTGAGAACAGATTTGTGAGTCATCTTCTCGGTTCTTTCGGTAAAGTCACGTAGAAGGGAAATAATAAAGTAAAAAAAATAAAACATAATTAAATATTTTATTTTATTACGTAGATTTTTTTTAATTTAATATTTTATTTTATTATGTTTTATTATTTTATTATTTCCCTTCTACGTGACTTTACTGAAAGAACCAAGAAGATGAATCCCTGCAGTCACGAAAGCTTCAAATCGAGATTTGTGAGCGTTTAGTTTGCTGTCCTTTCCCCGCCACCTCCGATGAGCATGGTTGGCTCACGTAGGGTGCCAAATAAGTTCGACATGAATGTGTGCTGCAGCATCGGCGGATCGAATTTGTCTAATTCAGGATAATCTGAATGTAATCAGGAGGGTGAGGAGATCGACATGGGTGGGGCACGTGCGCAGGGTGGGTGGGACACGTGATCAGGGTGGGTGGGGCACGTGATGAGGGTGGGAGGCACACGTGATCAGGGTGGATGGGGCACGTTATGAGGGTGGGTGGGGCACGTGATCAGGGTGGGTGGGGCACGTGATCAGGGTGGGTGGGGCACGTGATCAGGGTGGGTGGGGCATGTGATCAGGGTGGGTGGCACACGTGATCAGGGTGGATGGGGCACGTGATCAGGGTGGGTGGGTGGGGCACGTGATGAGGGTGGGTTGGATACGTGATGAGGGTGGGTGGGGCACGTGATGAGGGTGGGTGGGGCACGTGATCAGGGTGGGTGAGGCACGTGATGAGGGTGGGTGGGACACGTGATGAGGGTGGGTGGGGCACGTGATCAGGGTGGGTGGGCACGTGATCAGGGTGGGTGGGGCACGTGATGAGGGTGGGTGGGGCACGTGATCAGGGTGGGTGAGACACGTGATGAGGGTGGGTGGGGCACGTGATCAGGGTGGGTGGGCACGTGATCAGGGTGGGTGGGGCACGTGATCAGGGTGGGCACGTGATCAGGGTGGGTGGGGCACGTGATGAGGGTGGGTGGGGCACGTGATCAGGGTGGGTGGGACACGTGATGAGGGTGGGTGGGGCACGTGATCAGGGTGGGTGGGGCACGTGATCAGGGTGGGTGGGCACGTGATCAGGGTGGGTGGGGCACGTCATGAGGGTGGGTAGCACACGTGATCAGGGTGGGTGGGACACGTGATGAGGGTGGGTGGGGCACGTGATCAGGGTGGGTGGGACACGTGACGAGGGTGGGTGGGGCACGTGATCAAGGTGGAGGTAGAGCAGGTGGCTGAGATTGGACGCTCTTTGCGACCGTCTTGTTATTCCGCTGGTTTAGCCACGGAGGCCTCACCGAGTCTCAAGACTCGTTCTCAGGAGGTTCCTGCCACGTGTTCACAGTGGCGGGGCTGCGATGCTGCTACGACTGCCGCTGTGTAGTTACGACCTGCAGCTACATTGTTCGGCATTGGGATGTGCGTGTCTTCTTTTAGCTGTGCGGGCAACAACAACAACAACAGCAGCAACAACAACAACCCCGGAGGATCCGGAGGAAACCCACGCAGAAGAGGGGAAGAACAACAAGGCCCCTGATGTGTTGTCGGTGAGGCCCAAGTGTTGACCACTGCGCTGCCCAGATGCCTTGCGTCCAAGGGGAAGAGTAGACCTAAGGTCTGAACGCTGGTGGTGGTGGCGATGATGAGGCTGTGAGAGTGGTCCGTGGGGCAGAGTCGTCCCTACGCTACGGCGAATCGGGGCGACTGCCCCGGGCCCCCTACGTTTTGACGGGGGGGGGGCGGTTTGACGTCACGGTGTCGGATTGTGACGCTTAGGGTTTTAGTTTGGAGGCGTCGCTGGTGATTTGAGGCCGTGCCCCGCAACAATCCCCCCCCCGTCCCCTGGGTGCGGACTTTGATTTCGCCACAAGTTCAAAGTTGAATGCCGAAACTCGGTGACGACGCAAGGGATCGTGGTGTCGGAGTCTGGCGGGCATGCGAGTGCCACTGAGCTGAGCCCACTCAGAATGACCAAAGCCAAAGAGACAAATTAAACACACACAAAATGTAAAACCACGGCATTGAAACGAAAACAAATCAGCGCCTCCGATAAACAGCTGCGTCAAATGCCACGTGGAAATCACTGCAGATGCGGCAGGAGGAATGGAGCAATGGCAATGTGTGGCGGTCTGCGTCTCGCGCGGCGATGGTAGCGATCACCGTCTAGATTTGAAGCTTTCGTGACTGCAGGGATTCATACTCTTAGTTCTTTCGGTAAAGTCACGTAGGTAAAAAATGAGAAAAAGTTAATAAAAATAAACGAAAATAAAAATCACGACGTTTCGGAGGCAACACAAGTCTCCGTCATCAGGTGGGATTTTCTGCATCAAGTCATGCAGCAAATCATCAAGTCATGCAGCAAATCTGGCTGTGACTGTCCCACCTGATGACGGAGACTTGTGTTGCCTCCGAAACGTCGTGATTTTTATTTTAGTTTATTTTTTATTAATTTTTATTTCATTTTTTACCTACGTGACTTTACCGAAAGAGTATAGCGATCACCGTCCTCACACAAGCTCGTAATCAATTGAGACTTCTCAAATTCCGATGCAGTATTTTGTCGTATGTGTGTGTGTGTGTGAGGTTCGGAGAGCTGTGAGGGGCTGCATTGTGGTGGCGGCTTGCTGAGGAACTGGAGGCTGCCTCAGTAGCCCGCGACCACAAATGACTCTTTAACTCCATGAAAAAAGTGACTTGCTGCGCCACACATCATCATCGTTAGGGGGGGAAATGTGATCTGATCTCCGACCCCCCAGGAACAGGTTTGCAGATTTGCTGATCATCTTTGTGAGGTCTTGAGGAAGCGGAAATTCCTCAGGCTGGAAAACATCATGGGGCACAACTCATCCTGGGTTTAACCAGGCTGGATTGTGTGAGGAGCTCACAAATACTTTGAAAGATCTGGACAAAGTCCCATCGGTGAGCTCCTCTGGCAGGCAAGGCTGCGTTGGCTGGACCATGTAGCCCGCATGCCCAGCCACCGCATGCCTTAACAGCTTTTGTTCGGCCGGATAGTGGGGGCTAAACGGGCGCGGCACGGGCAAGAGAAGAGATGGAGTGACGTGGTACAGGAGGACGTGGAGCTGAGTGGACTTGCCGATGACTGGTACCAGCGGTGTCAAGATCGGCCTCAGTGGAGGAGGCTCGTGAAGGACGCTACTGGGCAGTTGGAGGCAGTCGCCCTCCAACAACAACGGAGGGCGGAGGAGCGACGCTCACAACAACGAGCGGAGCGCCGGGTGGCTAAAACACGGCAAGTTGGCACAGTCGGGGGCACAGGTGGTGCATCAGCCAGTCATTTCAGTCGACTCATGGCACCTGGGCCTGTCCCGTGACCTCCTGCGTTCGACACTTCACGTGGCCTTAATGTGCACCTAGCCTGGCACAAGCGTCGTGGTGACGTTACCGCCACTTAGTGGCGAATGGCGGTTGTTGTTGTTGTGTATGGTAGTGTAGCGGTAAGCGCGCTGCGCTACGAACCCGGCGACCCGAGTTCGATTCCCGCTCACGGCCACCAGTGACGATTTTTTGAACCGGTCCTGGGTGTTGGTGAGGAGTGGGCTTGATGACGTCACGCGACACGGGTGAGGTGGGCCACATGGAGCGATGACGTCAATAGACGCGTGAGTGGTGAGGAGAGGGAAGAGAGGGAGGGGGGGCTATGACGTCACGCGACATTGGTGAGGTGTAGGAGAGAGAGAGAGGGTGGTTACAAAGCGTACGTATTGTTACTCGTGGGGTCGCTACGAGTGACACTAATTATAATCATGGTCACGACGGCGCGGTTGTGTTGGTGATGTTAATGACCCTGCTAATTACCCTGCTGATGATGATGCAGAAGAAGATGACGTCACGGGGCTGTCTCGTTTGTTCAGCGCCACATCAATGCGAGTGGCTCTCGCTGAAAGCTCCCGGCAAGCGAGGGAGGGGAAGAGTGGGTAGGCATCATTCACAGCTTCGCGAGACTCGCGTTTAATAGCAGAGAGACAATGGCGGGTAAATGAAAGCAATTAGATTCGCCGTGAACAAGCGCTCGAGCAGAATGGGATGCAGATATCAAAGCGAACTGCAGTGGATCAAGCCTCTCTCTCCATCCCCTGCCCATCCCTCCCTCCCTCCCTCCCCCGTCACATTGAGCCGGGCCCCGGCAGAAGCCATGAGGAGCCAGGCACCTGACCGCCTTGCGGGGCAGCGGTGGCGCAGTGGTTAACGCAGTGGTTAAAGGTGGCGCAGTGGTTAACGCAGTGGTTAACGTACTGGTTAAAGGTGGCGCAGTGGTTAACACAGTGGTTAACACAGTGGTTAACGTACTGGTTAAAGGTGGCGCAGTGGTTAACACAGTGGTTAACGTACTGGTTAAAGGTGACGCAGTGGTTAACGCAGTGGTTAACGCAGTGGTTAACGCAGTGGTTAACGTACTGGTTAACGTACTGGTTAAAGGTGGCGCAGTGGTTAACACAGTGGTTAACGCAGTGGTTAACGCAGTGGTTAACGCAGTGGTTAACGTACTGGTTAACGTACTGGTTAAAGGTGGCGCAGTGGTTAACGCAGTGGTTAACGTACTGGTTAAAGGTGGCACAGTGGTTAACACAGTGGTTAACACAGTGGTTAACGTACTGGTTAAAGGTGGCGCAGTGGTTAACGTACTGGTTAAAGGTGGCGCAGTGGTTAACACAGTGGTTAACGTACTGGTTAAAGGTGGCGCAGTGGTTAACGCAGTGGTTAACGCAGTGGTTAACGTACTGGTTAAAGGTGGCGCAGTGGTTAGCACAGTGGTTAACACAGTGGTTGACACAGTGGTTAACGTACTGGTTAAAGGTGGCGCAGTGGTTAACGCAGTGGTTAACGCAGTGGTTAAAGGTGGCGCAGTGGTTAACGCAGTGGTTAACGCAGTGGTTAACGTACTGGTTAAAGGTGGCGCAGTGGTTAGCACAGTGGTTAACACAGTGGTTAACGTACTGGTTAAAGGTGGCGCAGTGGTTAACGTACTGGTTAACGCAGTGGTTAAAGGTGGCGCAGTGGTTAACGCAGTGGTTAACGTACTGGTTAACGTACTGGTTAAAGGTGGCGCAGTGGTTAACACAGTGGTTAACACAGTGGTTAACGCAGTGGTTAACGCAGTGGTTAACGTACTGGTTAAAGGTGGCGCAGTGGTTAACACAGTGGTTAACACAGTGGTTAGCACAGTGGTTAACACAGTGGTTAACACAGTGGTTAACACAGTGGTTAACGCAGTGGTTAGCACAGTGGTTAACGCAGTGGTTAACGCAGTGGTTAACAGGGTGGTTAACGCGCCGCACCGATGAGCTCGTGCCACGCTCTGATAGAATATCGTGGCTCGAGCCGCGCTATTCTATCAGAGCGCCCGCTGCGTTGGTAGCAGCAGCCACGTGGCCTTGTTGTGTAGGAGCTCGATGCTCAATGTCGAGGTCTTGTCGCTGCTGATACCGCCGCTGCTGCTGGTCACGACGAGAGAGGGCTTCAGGGGAGGGACAGAGTTCCTGTCGTTCTGCTGTTCCTCCTCCGTTGCTGCTCCTCCGGTGAAGTATGGCCAAACAACAGCAATGTATGGAAGGACAACCAACTAGACAGTTCTAAGTATACGAGTTTTCAATCTAGACGATTTAAAAGTGCAGAGCTCCCAGTGACTTCCAAATATCGGACGCAAGAGCGTTCCAGACGGTCGCAGAAGCGCGTCTGAATGTGAGCGATGCAGTGACCGTCTTTGTTTGATGTCTAACCAGAAGGTACTGTGTGGGCCGTTGGTGGCAAGCACTTTGTGTGTCATGAGTGCGACCTATTTACGATGTATTCGTTCTGCAACCGGAAGCCAATGCAGCTCGGCTAGCACTGGACGGTCACGATGGGATCTTGCACGACCCGTCACGCGACACGTGCCAAAGAATTGTATTCGCGCTGCTGCTTAGTAATGTTTCTTTTTCCAGACGTCCCGTAGAGTAGTGAGTTGCAACAATCGAGCCTTGTCTGCTACGTTACACGCCACCGTGTTGGCTTTGTCACGACTCAACAGTGGCCGAACGTGCCGGCGCTCCGCTCGTTGTTGTGAGCGTCGCTCCTCCGCCCTCTGTTGTTGTTGGAGGGCGACTGCCTCCAACTGCCCAGTAGCGTCCTTCACGAGCCTCCTCCACTGAGGCCGATCTTGACACCGCTGGTACCAGTTATCGGCAAGTCCACTCAGCTCCACGTCCTCCTGTACCACGTCACTCCATCTCTTCTCTAGCCCGTGCCGCGCCCGCTTAGCCCCCTCTATTCGGCCGAACAAAAGCTGTTTAGGCATGCGGTGGCTGGGCATGCGGGCTACATGGCCCAGCCAACGCAGCCTTGCCTGCCGGAGGAGCTCACCGATGGGACTTTGCCCAGATCTTTCAAGGATTTGTGAGCTCCTCACACAATCCAGCCTGGTTAAACCGAGGATGGATCGTCGGCAGGCCAGCCTAAATGTTTCTAACCGGCGAAGATGCTCCACTAGGGGGGTCCACGCAAGCGTAGAGAAGGGAGGGAATGACCTGAAGCTTCGTGCGGAGCGACAGACCAGACTGTTCCACACAGCGTTATGCAACCGATGAAAAGATATTGCCGCTCGACTGATTTGGAGTGAGACCTCTGCTGTTAAACATACACGCACTCACACTCACGGATAGACACAAAACAAATACAAAGATCCCCCTATAACCTTAACAGACTTTTGTGGCAAGCGCTGTTAGCGAGCACCTATGAAGGCCGGCACGGCGCACGAGGGGGTGGGTGGTTAGCACGACGCCCGACCGCCTTTGTCTCCCCAGTGACGATGTTTACACACCGCACCAGGTACTCATTTGAGACTGAGTCGACCTAGGAGAGGCCCAGGACCACTTTAAATAGTCGTCACTGGTATTGGTCGTGAGCGGGAATCGAACTCGGATGGCCGGGTTCATAGCGCAGCGCGCTAACCACTACACCACCGCTCCACACACACGAACACGCACGGACACACACACGGACACAAACACACATACACACAGACACGCACACACGGAGGCCCTCGTCTTGTCTGAGCGCGTAGCGAGTGCGCTCTGGCCGTGAATGAAAGGAGATGAAATGCGAAATTCATTGTGGGACTCAAATGAAGGTTGCCAACAAAAAATGAATGAGAAGGGGGGGGGACTTCAAAGGGAGCCGCGTGGCTTCGGCGCTGCCTCTAGCGAGCGAGAGAACAGCGCCTCTCATTGGGAAATTAATTACGTTGGGAACTAATTAATTTGAGGTCAGATTAGTGGATCACTCGATGATCGTCGAGGCTGCAGTCGAGCAAGTAGGTTGCCCCCTCCATCGTGTACTCTGCGTTGACAAGCGAGCTGCTCAATCCGAACAAAACATCGCCAAGAAGTCCCAGGCAGGAGCCTCTTGGCAATGAGCTTCGAGGCTCGGCCAAGTTTGGATGAAAAAAATAAAACGAACGTGACGTCACCTTCATCATCATCATCATCAGCAGCATCAGCAGAGTTATCAGCATCACATTTACAATCCCAAGTGGAGGCCAACGCCTCTCTGCACTCAATGCGGTTGGGTGGCGTTCGTTTCCATCAGCTGCCCCGAGTCAATTTTGGAAATTCCACGTTTATATGGCGGGCGCGAGTCTATGCGCCGGACGACCAATGGTTACTTTCTTACACAGCGATACTGATTGTATCGTCCCCGCAAAGATGGCGATGATGATGATGATGTGCTGTGGCAACATTCCGCCTGCTGCGTATCTGACCATGGTTCCGAGATGGATCGGTCTCCATCAGCACGGGTCTCTGGCTCAGCTGCCGTTCAGTTTCCAAGCCAATTGGCTGGGCACCGCTCAGTGGCGTAGTCGCTCCGTCATCAGCTCGGGGTGGGTGCGGCAATCAGTCAGGTGGGGCCCCAATGTTTGATTTGTCTCTCTCGCCCGCTCGCACCTCGAGGCTATTATTATTGCCTTCACCCTAATCCACATCGTCGTCACGCTCACGGTCTCGAACATTTAACGCTGTAAGTAGGGGGGGGGGCGGGGGCGCGCTCCGTCTTCGCAAAATGCAGCCACTGCAGCTCTGCACTGCCTCGTTGCGATATTCATTGACGCGTAATCTAATGGAATACATATGCCAGGAACGGTATGTCCAACGTTTGTGTTGCTCTAGCAGGGGTAGGGAACCTTTTTTTTGTCAAAGGCCATTTGGATATTTCTAACATCATTCGCGGGCCATACAAAATTATCAACTTAAAATTTAGCCTGTTATATTTGGTCAAACGTTTAATTAACTCGCCCCTAATGTGATGGCTGGAACAGACCAAATGATTTCGCGGGCCTTATACGGCCCGCGGGTCGGACGTTCCCCACCTGTCATTCAAAGCCAATGACGTTTTTTTACCGTTACAAAAACTGCCATTACTTCCAGTAACTGAACTGTTGAAAGCGAATCTCACGGTGTTTGTCAAGGGGGGCCCTGCTCGTAGCTTTGGCTACCGGGATGAGGCAAGGCACTCTGCCCCCCCACGCCCGTTACGCTCCCAGCCCCTCGGGATGCTCACACCTCGTGGACTGGACAAGGATTCATATTCTTAGGTTTTTTCGGTAAAGTCACGTAGGTAAAAAATTAAAATTAATAAAAGTAAAATAAAAAAACTTTTATTAATTTAAATTTTTTACCTACGTGACTTTACCGAAGAAAAAAAAAATCTAAGAATATGAATCCTTGCAGTCACGAAAGCTTCAAATCTAGTGTATTTAATGCCCTGGCGCAAGAGACGTGGAGAGTGCTGGCCGTTACAGCGCCACACCCTGCCCACGTGACCGTCGCTTGGTTTCAATTCGACTTCAAGGGAGGAACAAAAATCTGTGACCTCACAATACAAGAATTGTCATTTCTAGATTTGAAGCTTTCGTGAAAAGGTTCCTTAGTTGCGAGGGAGTTCGTCCGAACCAGGGAGGGTGCCAGGGAGCTCCGGGTTCACGACGCACGGAGGGAGAGGCGACACGGGGCGAGAGCCCACGCGGCTCTCTCACTCGTCAGACGCCCGCGACGCCCACGTGCGCGTCGCCACTGCGACTGCCACGGCCCCCGTACCCGATGCGCGCGTGTGAAACATCTAAAACAAAAACTCTCCATGAGTGTGCGACCTGTGGTCATCCAGAACTCACGCAATGTTTGAACGTTCTATGAAAAAAAAAAGAGCTTCATAGTTCATCGGATTCCTCCAGTGTGAATACAAATTCAGATTCTGATGCGACGTCGCGATGCCCCGATGAGCAAATACGAAGTGAGACATCGCAGCGAAGACGACCATTCACGACTCCGCTGCTGCTCCTGCCGACGCGGCTACCTTGGACTTGACCACCACCTGGACGTGACATCGGAGTTGTTGTTGTTGGTGGTGGCTCTGCATCTACATCAGCCGCGCGGAAGCAGGAATATAAGAAGATTACAAGAATCATAATATCACGTGTGATCATACACACGAATATTGTCTCGGTGCCCCCCCCCCCACGACCTCCCCCCCGTTTCGCATGAGGTGGGGGGGGGGTAGGGAGGGGGGTGCTTGGGCGGGCGGGTAAAGAGGGGGTGTAAGGAGGGGGGTAGGGAGGGGGGGGGTAAGGAGGGGGGGTAAGGAGTGGGGGTAGGGAGGGGGTAAGGAGGGGGGGGGGTTGGAGCGGAGGGGGGGGTAAGGAGAGGGGTAGGGAGGGGGGTAAGGAGGGGGGGGTAGGAGCGGGGGGGGGGGGTAAGGAGAGGGGTAGGGAGGGGGGTAAGGAGGGGGGGGGGGTTGGGGACGGGGGTAAGGAGGGGTGGTTGCGGAGGGGGGGGGGTTAGGAGGGGGGGGGTAGGGAGTGCAAGGTGGGGGGGGGGGGTAAGGTGCGGGGGTGGAGGGCCGGTTAGGAGGGGGGATAGGGGAGTAAGGAGGGGGGGTTAAGAAGGGGGGTAGGCAGGGGGGGGGGTTAGGGGGGTAAGGTGGGGGGTGGGGAGGGGGGTAAGAAGGGGGGTAGGGGTTGGGGAGGGTTTGAATTCTCAAGGGGGAACACGGCAAGAGGCGACAGGGCAGGCGATGGGATGGAGCAGCGCAGGCAAAGGAGGGGATCTTCACAGGCGCAACTCCCCGAGTCCACGCATCAGAATCCGTGATTCGGCACGGCCCGAGCGAAGCGGACACACGCCGATGGGAGCACGTGGTGCTCGCGAGTGGCACTGACAAAGGCCGCCACGACACGGATAGTGGTGTGGGCAACAAACCACGCCCAGCCGCCTTTGTCTCCCCAGTGCTCGTGTTTACGGCACACCGTGCCGGGTACTCATTTGAGGCTGAGTCAACATAGGGGAGGCCCAGGACTGGTTCAAATAATCGTCACTGGTGTTGGCCGTGAGCGGGAATCGAACCCGTGTCGCCGGGTTCATAGCGCAGCGCGCTAACCGCTACACACACACACACACACGTGCATACGCCCGCATGCGCACACACGCACACGCGTGCACACACACACACGTGCGTGTGCAACAACAACCGCCATTCGCCACTAAGTGGCGGTGACGTCACCACGACGCGTGTGCGTGTGCACACACACACACACATGCATGCATACGCCCGCATGCGCGCACACGCACACGCTAAACACAAACGCATGCATAGCCCACCCCATTAGACACGTGCACGATCGCCCCATTACTCACGGCCAGCTGAGAGGGAACGACGTTCCATAATACAGAGTAGCCACCCAGGTCGAGGTTTTGTTTCTGTGGGCTCGATGGTGAGGCCCCACCTCTTGGAAACACGCCCCAGATTCAGCAGCAGCAGTCTCTAACTCCTTCTCAGAGTGAGCTGCAATTACCAGATCATCAGCGTGCGTAACACGATTTACCCAATATGGAACCATGCCTTGACTGTATCGTGCCATCGGTCAAGCCTCTCATTGTATCGGTACCAGATGGATATTCCTTTGGTACAACCACGGAAAACGTCTTGAACTGCGTGGTCATAAAATATGTGAAATAATGTATGGGCCAGAGGACACCCCTGTCGCACCCCAAGGTGAACTGGGCATGGCTCCGACTCCCGGCCACGTAGCTTTACCCGGGGCCTGCCCACCATCATGAAGGTCCTCAATGATTGTGAGCATAGGGCCAGGGACCCGAAAAGTACGAAGAATAACCCAGAGCCCTGGCCATTTTTGATGGCGTCGTAGGCCTTGACCAGGTTAATAAAGCAGAGATGTAGGTCCTGTTGGAATTCCCGACACAATGGTGTTTGTGCAGGACCGCCCCGATCTTATACCACATTGGGGCTCTGCAAGCCTCTCTTCGTTCCCATCCATGCGGAACCCGTCCTGTGGTCCTAGCGGTTGGAATGTTATCACACAGAGAAGCCTACGCGCGAATAGCCACCCTCCCTCGGCAGTTCGCTAGCGCGAGTTCAGAATCTAAATATTGATTTATTGCTGGAGGAATCCGATGAGCCACGAGGCTTCTTTCCCCCCCCCTCTCCACACAGACGTCCAGTAGTTCATCTCTGCCCGTCTCGGCCTCTGGATCGCCCTTCGCACGTCCTCGGCTAGACTCCGCACGTCAGGCCAGCCACTCAGATGAGGTGGCTGACCTCCTCCCCCAGTGACCGAGGCACAACGGAGCGCGTTGGACTGCACTCTGAGACAGTCCCGTGGTGTGGACTGTATGTGCCCACTGTGCCGTGCCCTCATTTGCATTCCGTTCGCTGTGGTAATGGCGCCTCCTCTGTAACTTGTGGCTGACCCCGGGGTCACGCGGGGACGTGGCGAGAATGGACGATGGCTCACGCCGCTTCCCGCTTCTCCCCCTTCTCAAGCTCCCCCCCCCCTCTTCCCCTGGCTACCGATGCCTCCTCCCCACGGCTCCCAGCACCTCGTCGCGGAGATGGATGTCACCGGCTACTCCCCACCGCTTAAAGGGTTACCAGAACCGTCATCAGCAGCAGCAGCAGCAGCAGCGTCCTCACCTCGTCCAACGAGCGCCATCACCACCATCGTCATCATCATCAGCAGCAGCAGCGTCCTCACCTCGTCCAACGAGCGCCATCACCACCATCGTCATCAGCAGCAGCAGCAGCAGCAGCAGAAATAGCAGCAAGTGACATACTCGCTATACAGAAGAACATCATCATCATCATCATCGTCGCCACTGCCTGCATCAACATCATTATCATCATCATCGCCACTGCCTGCATCATCATCATCATCATCGCCACTGCCTGCATCAACATCATCATCATCATCGCCACTGCCTGCATCAACATCATCATCATCATCATCGTCGCCACTGCCTGCATCAACATCATTATCATCATCATCATCGCCACTGCCTGCATCAACATCATCATCATCATCGCCACTGCCTGCATCAACATCATCATCATCATCATCGTCGCCACTGCCTGCATCATCATCATCATCATCGCCACTGCCTGCATCAACATCATCATCATCATCATCATCGCCACTGCCTGCATCATCATCATCATCATCGCCACTGCCTGCATCAACATCATCATCATCATCATCGCCACTGCCTGCATCAACATCATCATCATCGCCACTGCCTGCATCAACATCATTATCATCATCATCATCGCCACTGCCTGCATCAACATCATCATCATCATCATCGCCACTGCCTGCATCAACATCATCATCATCATCATCGCCACTGCCTGCATCAACATCATTATCATCATCATCGCCACTGCCTGCATCAACATCATTATCATCATCATCGCCACTGCCTGCATCAACATCATTATCATCATCATCGCCACTGCCTGCATCAACATCATTATCATCATCATCATCGCCACTGCCTGCATCAACATCATCATCATCATCATCGCCACTGCCTGCATCATCATCATCATCATCATCGCCACTGCCTGCATCAACATCATTATCATCATCATCGCCACTGCCTGCATCAACATCATTATCATCATCATCGCCACTGCCTGCATCAACATCATTATCATCATCATCGCCACTGCCTGCATCAACATCATTAACACGTAGGCTTTCGCGACCAATATTGTTCATAAACCCAAAAATCGTTGATTATGATCAACATCATTATCATCATCATCGCCACTGCCTGCATCAACATTATCAGCATCAGCAGCAATCGCTTTATCATCGCTACGCAGTAGATCATCATCATCAACATCATCATCAACATCATCATCAACATCATCGCCACTACTCACATCGACATCATCAGCATCGCCATGACCACCACCATCATCATTATCAGCAGCAGCAGAAATAGCAGAAAGTGACATACTCGCTATACAGCAGACAATCACCAACATCAACATCATCATCGCCACCGCCTGCATCAACATCATCAGCATCATCATCAACATCATCATCAACATCATCGCCACTGCCTGCATCAACATCATCAGCATCAGCAGCAATCGCTTCATCATCGCTACGCAGTAGATCATCATCATCATCATCAACATCATCATCATCAACATCATCATCAACATCATCGCCACTACTCACATCGACATCATCAGCATCGCCATGACCACCACCACCATTATCATCGTCACCGGATAGGGCACAACGAGTCATCATTCGCATAGTTCACACCACCTTCATTGTTTAAGGCGTCACAAGTAAGCCGAACGTTATTGTTTCTACTGCACGTGAAAGATCACGATTACTCGGCGGCATTCAACAGCACCACAACAACAACAACACCACAACAATAACACGACAACAACACCACCTGAAGACGGTCGCTTGTTGTTGCGATCGAAACGTCGTGATCTATTATTTTAATTTTATTTATTTTTATTTTTTATTTCCATCGATGTGACTTTACCGAAAGAACCAAAGAGTATGGATTCCTGCAGTCACGAAAGCCTCAAATCAACAACAACAACACCACAATAACAACACCACAACAACAACACCACCACAACAACAACACAGCCGTTATCATTCTCTTCATACACTTAGCGAATATAGAAACGCAACACTCCCCGGTGGTCGTTTATAACAACTGTGCACTCTGGTCATCGGCGCGATGCATTATGATTATTATCATCACCATCATCAGCATGTCACTACATCGCTCTCTCCCTCTCTTTGCCTCTCTGTGCGCGCTGTGGAGAAGGGCCGTTGCCCGAAACGTCGCCTGTTCTATACGATTACGTTGAAGGCCACGCATCCAGTGTTGCTGTCGAGTTATTTATTGTTGATCCACCACCGTCAACGCAGCAGCAGCAGCAGCATCACCACCACCATCACCACCAACAGGATATACATAATCGAGGTTTTCGGCTTAGATCGCGTAAATATAAATGTGTCGTTACTTACGCGATCGAATCCAAAAACCTCTATTATTCATAATATTGCTCGCGAAAGCCTCACCACGTGTTAAAGTGACCGCCGGGATAATGCGGGTTCATCCATGTCGCGTTCATTGACACACCCGTGCACCACTGCCGGATTAAGCTAGTGTGGGGCCTGTAGCATATGTTATGAAGGGGCCCTCAATAAAAAAAACGTAAATGTTAAAACACATACATTTTGTACGTGCATAGTAAAATAATTGGATTTTTCATTTGTTTTACAGCCAGATAATACTAATCGCTAACGTTAAATACCCAGTCGTTAATGAACGCTGAAGGCAGTCTAGTACTATAGTAATAGAGCAAGTGCAGAATCACTGAACCGGAATTCATAGCTTGAAAGCATTTAGCGCGGGCTCCTTGAAAGTGCGGGGCCCGTAGCACTACTGCTGCTAGGACAATCCGGCACACACGTGCACTGCAATGTTGCACGCGTGTGCGCACCGCAGCGTTCACAATGTTCACGGCAGATGCACCGAGCGAGGCTCCAAGGCGAGTCGACGGCGCCTCTGATTGTACCGGCTCCGAACGACTTCACAAAAATAAGTAAACCCACTCTGAGATTGAAAGGAAACGGATGTTTTTGTTTGTTTATTTTACCGGGTAATGCCCACTAAGCTATATCGCAGCTCGTTTATCAGAAGCCATCTGGCCATCCCAAATGATAGCCCGACGAAGTGCCTTATCATCATCGTCACGTGGACGTTGACGGCAGCCAAAGGACTCGAAACGCGCGACGTTGATTTTAAATGCGGAGGGAACAAGTAAACCCGTAAAAACAAAGTTTTTCACTATAAATCCTTTATATGCGTGGCATCGGGGCGGCTAGAGTCCTCTCGTCCTCTGGCTTGAGATGGCTGCAACCTATGGGTCAGATGATTGTCTGGCAGCATTAAACAATTAAACAATTGGTAATGAAATATTTAA
This sequence comes from Lampetra fluviatilis, assembly GCF_964198595.1. Taxonomy (NCBI): domain Eukaryota; kingdom Metazoa; phylum Chordata; class Hyperoartia; order Petromyzontiformes; family Petromyzontidae; genus Lampetra; species Lampetra fluviatilis. The sequence continues at coordinate 5,765,121 of NC_136324.1, forward strand.
AAGAAATTCCCTAAACAGTGTAAAATTTTGGAATTTTTTTTCACGAAAATGCATTGTCACGCACAACGAGTCTGTGTGCAAAATGTCAGCTCGATTGGATCACGGGAAGTGGGTTAAAAAACGACCGAAAGATTTGCACGGTCCTAAGCAAGCAAGCGAACTTAATATAAAGGATTTAAAAACCACCCGGAGGACCCGGGGAAAAAAAATCCACGCGACAACGGGGAGAGAGAGACTTTGACTTTTATACAACTTTTATTGCCGTCAGCAGCAAAAGCACTGGAGGCGATTCCGATATGAAATACACAAAGTCACCAGCAAACAAATGAAAACGAACGCTACAAATCCACGCGCTGTGGCGCTAAATGCACCGCGAACAACACGAAAGAAAAGTCACGTGGTGGTGGTGGTGTCATCGCGCACGCCACGGTGACGAGCGAGCGCTTCAGAAGGTGAACACGAGGGTGCCGTCCACGCTGGTACAGAGGGCCTTTCCGGGGAGAGAGAGAGCGGTGCCAACTCCAGGGATCGAACCCACGTACTCCCCGTATAACCAGGCGAGGGAATTAACGTCTCGCCAAAGCCACCGCGAGACTCGAAATAGTCCAGCTACGTGGTGCTGTGACGCTGGATCCTCACAGCAAGAATGTTCCCGCAGGGTTCGAATCCCGACCCGGGCCCCTTGCTGTGAGCGAGTCTCTTGCGACGAGTGGAGTTTACGGGGAGCGGTGGAGCAGCGGTTAGTGAATCTCAGCGGCCCGACTTCGAATCCCGCTCACGGCCACCAACACCAGCGGCGATTATCTGAACCGGTTGTGGGCATCTCCTAGGTCGACTCAGCCTCAAATGAGTACCTGGTGCGGTGTGTGAACATCGTCGCTAGAGGGAGCCAAAGGCGGTCGGGCGTGTTGCTGGCCACCCACTGCATCGTGTGCCGTGCCGGTCATCACGTGGTGCTCGCTACGAGCACTTGCCCCCAACAGTCTGCTTAGAGGAGACGGGGGAACCTTTGTCTTTACTTACAATCACGCCGCCAGGGCCACGTGACGACTTCTCTGCAGGGCCACCAATCGCGTGGGCCCGAGGCACCCGATAGGGAATCTCGAGCCCTGTGTGTTGTAAACTTCACAGGGAGGTGCACTGCTCGCTGCGATCATTCCACAATGCCATGATGGTCTCCTTCTCCTCCTCCTTCTCCTCCTCCTTCTTAATTATCCTTCTCCTCGTGAAATGAAGCCCATAGCAACGTTGAACGAAGCATTACAAGAACCTTTATTTTCGTTGCCCACTTCGAAAGTGGTTCTTAATCTTTACTGCAGCCTTGCACCCCTTGGGTTCTAAATCTTAAAAAAAACATGTATAATGTTAACAAACACACAGAGGGTTTGATGAAACAAAGTAAAGTGCCCGTGCTTAATTTGTCTTTTCGATGATTTACCTTCTAACAAAAACAATCTGCCCACGTCTCGCACCTCCCAGAAAGGGCATCTCGCTCCCCCAGCAGGTGCCGTGATACACCCCAGGTTCAGAAGAAGAAGATGAACCACTGCCGCAAATCAAGTCCAGTCCATTCCCTGCTCCCCATTGGGTGCAGGTATCCGCTCCATGCCATGCCGGTCATTGTGGTGATTGGTGGGTGGGTAGGGGGGTTATTTAATAACCATACTTCACCATGTGGGTCACGACGGGCTGCCAGGCCCGGTTCAGATGTCACTCGCCACTGACGTCAGCCGTGGCCGACAGTAAAACGCAGACGGACAAGTTCATAGCGCAAGGCGTCAACCACGGGCACCGCCACTCCACGCCACTGCAATACAAATCCATTTCACTTACACAGAGACCCATAGACTCACGTAGACTGACACAGAGACCCATAGACTCACGTACACGTAGACTGAGACCCATAGACTCACATAGACTTACACAGAGACCCATAGACTCACATACAGTGGCGGCTCCTGCAAAATCTCTCAGGGGGGGGCAAATGTCTGGATGATTGATAAGGATAAGGTCCACCCATGCAATGGATAAATTAACACGGACCATAGACTTACACAGAGACTCATAGACTCACACAGAGACTCATAAACTCACGTAAAATCACAGGGTCCATAGACTTACACAGAGACCCATAGACTCACATAGACTCACACGGATCATAGACTGAGACAGAGACTCATAGACTCACGTAGACTCACACGGATCACAGACTTACACAGAGATCCATAGACTCACATAGACTTAGACTGAGACCCATAGACTCACGTAGACTGACACAGAGACCCATAGACTCACATAGACTGACACAGAGACCCATAGACTCACATCACCCACTAAGCCACGAGTCCCATGACTGCGTGGGGTCAGCTGCTCGCGGTTTCCTCTCTCCGTGAGCTTCCATTCTGCGCCTCTCTCCTCTCGTCCCACCGCTCCCTCCCGTCTCGCCCTGCACCACCCACCCTACCCCCACACCCTCCCCCACCCCCCCGGCCTCTGCTCTGTCTACGCGGCACCGCGTGGCATCTGCACGCGGGGCTATTTGTATAATGCGTGCCAGCTCCATGTCCCCGCCGGTAATTGTTTTGGTGATGAGGCTGCCGCGCGGCGCGCCGGTGATTGACGCGCGCCGGACGATCACACGCCGGGCACTGGCGTAGCGAGCGTGAGGCAGGAAGGGGGTGCCATGTGCCCCCCCCCCCCCGCCAGTCCCCCCCCCCACCATCCCCCCCCACTATGCCCCCCCCACCATGCTCCCCCACCATCCCCCCCACCATGCCCCCCCCTACCATTCCCCCCCCCACCATGCCCCCTCATAATTCCCCCCCCCCACCATCCCCCCCCACCATGCCCCCCACCATGCCCCCCCCCATTATGCCCCCCCACCATCCCCCCCCACCATCCCCCCCACCATACCCCCCCCACCTGGTGGCCAAAGCTACGAGTTTGGGCCCCCCCTTGACAACCACCATGAGATTTGTTTTCAACAGCAGTGTAAAATAACAACCACAACACTTACTTAACAATACTTATTTAACAACACTTACTTAACAATACTTATTTAACAACACTTATTTACAACGCGGTTTAACGTTTAAAAGCAAATAATTACAATGCTTTAATACACGTTTCCCGTTATAATTTTAATTAAATTAGAACATTAAAGTCGAATTGCAAAGGGGTTCTTACGGAGCTGTTAAAGCGGCTGCATTTGTGCGAAAACGGAGCGCCCGCCCCCGCCCCGCCACCCCACAGCGCTAAATATTCGAGACCGTGAGCGTAACGACGTGATGCGACTGGAGCAAGAGGCGGCCGCGATACGGAACAGCCTCTCGGTGCGACCGCGCGAAAAGACAAATCAAAATATCGGGCAGCCCACCACCACCGGACCTCATTGTCGCACGCCAGCCAGCCAGCCAATCGAGTTACAACGCCACTGGCTCCGGGCATCTGGCACCACGTGACGCATGACGCGGGGCGAGGCCACGTGGCTCGGTCGCAGGTGCTTGTCGCCGCGTATCCCCGCGCACCGACGGGCACTTGCCCCAACGGTCTGTTAAGGCTATACCGGGGGCGGGGTATCTTTGTCTTTGTGTGCGAGTCGACCTAGGGGACTCAGCCTCAAAACGAGTACCTGGTTTGGGTGTGTGTGTGTGTAAAACATCGCCACTGGGGAGACAAAGGCGGCCGAGTGTGGTGCTGGCCACCCAACCCCTCGGGTGCAATGCTCGCGAACAACACTCATCCATAGCAGCCCATGTGTTGCTGCTCGTTCATCAACATTTGTCCGCAAAATTGTCAACACACTTTCTTTATTTTTCATCATCATAACTATTGCAATGTCAGTCCCAAACAAACTCAACGCGTTCGTCAGTAACACTGCGGCCTTAAAGGTGTTTCGTGTAGTGGTGCGGGCGGGGGGGGGGGCGTTGAAAAAAATCCAATGGGCGACGTTTCGGGCACTGCCTCTTTCTTCATACAGCACGTGATTTCGAGCAGTTGCGCCACTGATTAACAAATCGGTTGTTGGACAGCTGCTGAGACTCGAGCGGCTGCGATTTGTGTGGCCGGTGGGAGGGGGGGGGGGGGGGCTCCCCCCCCCACAATCAAGGCAACCCACTCCCCCAACTCCTGGGGGCAGAACAAAGGCGCTTGGGAACGGCGGCACGCGGGAGCGATTAGTGGCAGCAGGTGTGTCGATGGCGCGCACGTGTGAAATGGGAGTGTAATTGTAATTCCCATTGCGATCGTCCGGGCTGTTGATCCACCGGCTAGGGTTGCACGGTTGCCTAATTGTCCATAATTGAGTCCGGATGCTACAGGAGAGGGGAAGAGACGCGAACGACCGACTCACTCACTCACTCTCTTTCACGTCGCTCGCTCGACTCGCTCGCACACGTGTGCGCGCGTTCCAAACTCACTCAATGGACTCGCTCACACACGTGTGCGTGCGTTTACAACTCACTCACTCGCTCGACTCACTCACACGTGTGCGCGCGCTCCCAACTCGCTCACTCGACTCGTTACTTGTTCGGTCATTTGTGTATTCATTCATCCATCTGTGACTCTGTTAAATCAACTCACTCGCTCACTCGGTCGTTCGCCCACTCGCTCAGTCACTCGCTCAGTCACTCGCTCAGTCACTCGCTCAGTCACTCGCTCAGTCACTCGCTCAGTCACTCGCTCAGTCACTCGCTCAGTCACTCGCTCAGTCACTCGCTCAGTCACTCGCTCAGTCACTCGCTCAGTCACTCGCTCAGTCACTCGCTCAGTCACTCGCTCAGTCACTCGCTCAGTCACTCGCTCAGTCACTCGCTCAGTCACTCGCTCAGTCGTTCCTTCACTCTGCCGCTCAGTCGAGTCACGCAACTAATTCCATCGTCCTCTCGGCCACTCGCTCACTCACTTGCGCATTCGTTCATTTATTGTGCTCACGAATGAATTTACTCGGTCAGTCGTTCACTCACTTTCCCACTCACTCACTCACTCGTTCAACGAAACACTGTCCCGTGAACTCAATCGCTCACCAACAACACTCGCCAACAACACTGGCTCAATCGCCCACTCATTCACACTCACACGCGCTCACACACACACACTCATTAATAAAACAAAGATCTCCCGTATAGCCTGAACGGACTGTTGGGGCAAGTGCTGTTAGCGAACATCTATGTAGGCCGGCACGGCACACGAGGGGGTGGGTGGCCAGCACCACACTCGAACTCTTTTGTCAGCCCAGTGGCGATGTTTACAAACCACACCAGGTACTCATTTCAGGCTGAGTCGACCCTCGGGGAGGCCGAGGGAATCGAACCTGGGTCGCTGGATTCGTAGCGCAGCGCGCTCACCGCTTCACTACCGCTTCCCACAAACTCGTACACATATACAGAAAACAAATTCGCGCAAACCCACTCGCTCATTTAAACTCTCAAACACTCTCTTACACTCTATCTACTACAATCTCACTCTCTCACACTCTCAGTCACACTCGCACTCTCTCTCTCACTCTCTCACACTCTCAATCGCACTCTCACTCTCTCACACTCAATCACACTCGCACTCTCTCTCACTCTCAATCACACTCGCACTCTCTCTCACTCTCAATCACACTCGCAATCACACTCGCACTCTCTCGCACTCTCTCACCCACTCACGCTCTGGGTGAAAGCGCGGCCTCCACATCGATCTCAGCCACGGCTCCCCCTCCCTCCCTCCCTCCCTCCCACGCGGCTCTCTTCACTCATGCCGGCCCACGGGTAGACTGGCCCCGCCGTGGGAACGTGGAATTTACACCGCTGACTTTCTGGGTTATGCAGGGGCTGCGGGCTGTTTGACGCTGGCTTGACCACAGGATTGATGTGACTTGCCTTGCTCAGAGATTCACGTGATTTTGTCCGAAGTAATTTGGTGTCTTGCCATAGGAATGAGTAATTGCACTATTAATGTCCATTAGCAGCATCTTCACGACCACCACCAACCACGATCACCACCACATTCGCCACTACGATATTTAGAACCACCATCACCACGGTCAACATCACCACCATAACCACCCCCATGAACATCATCATCATCATCACCATGATCATAATTACCACCACCACCATGATCATGATTACCACTACCACCACTATCACCACCACCATCACTACCACCGTCATGATCATTATCACCACCACCAATACCATGATCATCTTCACCATTACCTTCACCACCACCACCACTACCACCACCACCATCATCATCATCATTACCACCAATAGTTTTGTTTTAATATATTCACCTCCCTGCCCTATCTACAATAACTGAAGAAGGACCATTCCTCGAAACGTCTGCCTGCTGTACACGTTTTTCTACAAGGCATGCAGTATTCCTAATGCACGTGGTGAGTCGTATTTGTATTAATTCCAGCAGCGATGCTTGCTACCAGCCACATGTTTTAGAAAATGAACAAAAAGTGAGATGGTCACGTGACTCGGGGGGGTGGAGGGGTGGGGGGGCAGAGCCGCTGAGGCCGACGACCCAGAGCACCCGAGTCCGACGGTTTGGGCCGCCCCCTGACTCAACCGGGTTCTTGTCCAAGCGTGCGCGAGCTGACGACGGGTCTCAGGCTGCCCGTCAAAATGACCGCACACCGAAGAATCGATGTTTTCTTGGACCTTCACTGAAAGTTGGATGCGACCCTATTCCGACCGCTCCGCAAAACAAAGTCGGTTCGTCTGTGAAACGACGCAGACGACGCAGACGACGCAGACGACGCAGACGACGCAGACGACGCAGACGACGCAGACGACGCAGACGACGCAGACGACGCAGACGACGCAGACGACCAGGGGTGTGGAGGCCGGGCTGCCTCGCCCCCCTCCCTGTGTGTCGGGCTACGGGAAGTCATTTGAAGGCATCTCAAAAGTAATTCCCTGATACCCACTTCCGTACGGTCTTCTTCTTACACTATGAGACCTCCTTTACCGGTGGCAAAATATAGTAGTAGGGTTTTACCCGTTAAACTGGTACAAAAACTGACACCTTTATACAAGTGTAATGCGGGCGTAAGCGACCTTCCGGAGGTGACGTCACGGGGGGTGGAGTCATGTGACGTGGGGGGAAGGTTCGGGGCTTTAAGCGGGTAAACCGGAAGGGGAAGGCAGTCCGGTTGTGAATGGAAAAGGGTGAGGCCACGAGGGCGAACGAGAGGAGGGAGGCACCGCCGGCGAGCGGGGGCCGACCCCAGAGTACAGCCAGGAAGGCTGTGTGTTAGAGGCAGCGGTGTGGCTGCAGAGAGTCGCAGGAGCGACGAAGAGAGAGGAGAGTACAGCCAGGAAGGCTGTGTGTTAGAGGCAGCGGTGTGGCTGCCAGGAGGAGCTGCGAAGAGAGAGAGAGCAAGAAGCTGTGAGAGCTGCGGAGGGAGAAGAGCAGCAGAGAGTACAGCCAAGGGGGGCTGTGTGAGAGAAACAGCAGCGGAGCTGCTGTTGTGGATCGGGCCGACATTGGAGTCAGCACCGTGGAGAAGCTACCGAGTAAAGACAGCCGTGTGGGTGTACAGCACGAACCGAAGAATAAAGGACACTGAGCCAGACATCGTGGTCCAGAGTCGTTTATTACACTGGTGTCAGAAGTGAAACGGCTTGTCAAGACGGCTCGGAAGAAAGAATATTCCTGTGCCATCATCTGCTACATCATCCGACTTACGATTGAGACAGATGGCGCAGCTGGAGACCTGGAAAATCGTGCTGGCGAAACCGTGTGAGCTCACCACGCCGACGACGGCAGTGGGGAAAGCCGATGGTGGTCTGCAGGCCGACGCCTTGCCTGCGCTGCCAGCGCCATCTGCCACGTGGCACGAAGACGCCATCTTGGGCGTGGCAGGGGAGAAACGGCGGGAAGCCGCCATCTTGTCTTCACCGCGGCGGGGAGACGCCGCCATCTTCAACATCGCGGCGGAGAGGCAGCCTTGCGCTGCCATCTGGAGGTGCCGCGGGGAGAGCAGCCTGCTGTGAGCTGCTGTTTTGCGAGGGGGAGCTGCGAGGAGAGGACGACGACGCTACAGCTGCTGGGGCGGGAGCTCTCCCGTCCTGGCTCGGGTGCGTGACAACGGAGCAGTCAAGTCGCCGAACGAGTTCTGCGAGACGACTCAAGTTGCCGCCCTGCCATCCTCTTCTTGCTGCAGCCCCGGGCGGGTCGTAACGATACGCAACCGGCCTTTACACACACCTCACCCATCTTTCGAGGGCCGGGTGGGGGCGATTTTGTTCTCTCATGACTCGATTGTGCGGAGCGCGGTTCGGAAAGTGTGTATGTGTGTGTAATAACGATGAACGCGCTATCTGCTTGTTGCTCGGTGTCAATTAAAGTGTGTACGTGTGTTGAGAATGGATGGAGAGTATGCTGTGCTTGCTGAGTGTTAAATTGTGTGTGTTTGCTGCGGTGTGGAGTTGTTGTATTGATGGCGAAGTTAATTATTAACTCGGGAGCGTCGGGTATCTTGCGCTGTATCATCTCGTGGGTTACCTTGTGCGATGGGCTTAATTGGAAAATATATATATATTTTTTGGTGTATTGTGCTGCGAGGTGCTAGGTGCGATGTGGTTGTTGCAAGAGAGAGAATATTGGTGTTGTTGCTGCAATGTTACGACTGGATTAATGGTGTGTTGGTTACCTGCAGATCGGTTTGCTGTTGTGCTTAAATGTGCGCGTGTGATCGCGATATGCTGACTGTATGTGCTGTTACACCGTTCTGTACGGGTATGGGGTGCGATGCATTGATTGACTATTGGGATTGGGATGTTATTAATTGTGCGTACCTGTTTGGAAATTGGTAACAAATTCGAGGGGGACCCTATTATTTGGTCGTATGGATGTTATGTACACGCGATTTTGTGTATATTATGGGTAACGGCGCTTTGTGAGAGAGAGAGCGCGCTTTGAGGGTGCGTGATGACGCCGTTGTGGGTGTCTCAAAGGTTAATGCTAATGGGACCGTAAATTGGCGCCAAGTTGCGTCGCGTATTCGGTTGATCGCATGCAGCCACGAGTTGCTTTGCGAGTTGGGTTGTGTAACCAATGTGGTTGGTAAAATATTGGTTAAAAATTCCCCGATATGACTGCTGCGCGCAGCAAGCTGGGGCTGTGCGTCTATCGTTGTTGGGATTGTTACAATAAGACGGGGGAAGCAATTTGTGACCCCCAGCAAAAGGGAAGCTGGGGTGCACGAATGGAGAAAACTGGCCACGTGTTCGCGCGTTGGGCCGCCATTTTGCGCACACGCGGGGTATGGCGTCGATGCGCTTTGCGGAAAGGGCCGCCATTTTGAGTGCGCGCGAGATATTGCGCGAACGCGCTGGGCGAAGGGGGCCGCCATTGTGAGCGCGCGGGAAAAACCTCGGTGGGGCAAATATTCCATCTGTTATGCCTGCCATTGTTGATTGGGTGATGCAAGAGTGGTGGTCACGTTGGCCTATGGCTGATGGCTGACCTGACAGCCCGGAGGCGAAACCTCCGTGGTATGTCTTAAACTAATGGGCCGTGTGCTCATATGGCTCGGGGAGTCATGGTTCAGTTGTGCGGTGGCAGACTGAACCTGGTGTGCCGGGGGCTCACGGGATTGGGTTAGGGCGTTATTGTCTCTATAAGAGAACATTACCCCATGGGGGGGGTCGTTGATATCTGGCCTTGCCGAGGGATTGATCTTCCCTTGGCTATAAAGCGTCAGACTATAAGAGGCTGGTGTGTGTCCATCGCTGATGGGATAGTAAGGGAGGAGCATGGCCGAGTGCTGCTCATCCCCGAAATGGCACTAGCCGAGAGTATGGTAAATGGATGTTGCCGTGGGTTGACGACCACGGTGAGGGTTACGGCGAGTTAAACGTTACCGCTGGGGAGCGTGGCTCTCCACGCGAGGGTGTACGATTAGGGGTTTTGTTGGTTTGTTGAGAGTGACTGTGGGTACATGCTGTGTACGTCTGAGGTCTGTGCTGGTCCTCAAGGGAGGACTGCTGGTGGGTAAGAGCAGACATTTTTTTGTTGTTGTTGTTTTCACGTGTAAATAATATTGCTGTTAAAATGTAAATACTGGGGCGTCCATCGCGGTTATTTGGGTAATTATTGGGGGTTTCTTAAGCGGCCCGGAATTACATCATCTCTATCCTGGGGCCGGGGGGCTGTCGTGTACGACATGCGGATGTGCGTTGTTGTGCTTTGTGCTGTTGTCGTTCTTGTTGTTACATAATATGCTTGGTGTCCTTTAGGGGAGGAAGCTCGGTTCGCCGCATTACGATTTGCTATTGGTCAGCCGAGGTCGGCTGGGATTTTTCTACGGGGGAGGGTGGTGTAATGCGGGCGTAAGCGACCTTCCGGAGGTGACGTCACGGGGGGTGGAGTCATGTGACGTGGGGGGAAGGTTCGGGGCTTTAAGCGGGTAAACCGGAAGGGGAAGGCAGTCCGGTTGTGAATGGAAAAGGGTGAGGCCACGAGGGCGAACGAGAGGAGGGAGGCACCGCCGGCGAGCGGGGGCCGACCCCAGAGTACAGCCAGGAAGGCTGTGTGTTAGAGGCAGCGGTGTGGCTGCAGAGAGTCGCAGGAGCGACGAAGAGAGAGGAGAGTACAGCCAGGAAGGCTGTGTGTTAGAGGCAGCGGTGTGGCTGCCAGGAGGAGCTGCGAAGAGAGAGAGAGCAAGAAGCTGTGAGAGCTGCGGAGGGAGAAGAGCAGCAGAGAGTACAGCCAAGGGGGGCTGTGTGAGAGAAACAGCAGCGGAGCTGCTGTTGTGGATCGGGCCGACATTGGAGTCAGCACCGTGGAGAAGCTACCGAGTAAAGACAGCCGTGTGGGTGTACAGCACGAACCGAAGAATAAAGGACACTGAGCCAGACATCGTGGTCCAGAGTCGTTTATTACACAAGGCATCTTTTGATGCAGCTAATCTTGAATCCCTCCCTCACTTGATGCAGCTAATCTGGCTGTGACGGTCCCACCTGATGACGGAGACTTGTGTTGCCTCCGAAACGTCGTGATTTTCATCGTTTTATTTTAATATTTTTCGTTTCATTTTTTACCCACGTGACTTTACCGAAAGAACTAAGAGGATGAATCCTTGCAGTCACGGAAGCTTCAAATCTAGAATTAGTGAATCATCATCATCGACGTCGTGTGCCCTCTCGTATTCGTGGCGTCGCGGGGCATTGCGTCGTCACGCGCCCGCGCGGTCCTGTTCTGCGTGGCCGCAGTCGAAAACGCGCAGCTACCGGAGACGTTTTTTTCGTTTTGTTACATTTTCCATGCGCGCATCATCAGTCATCCGCATCTGCCCGCCACGGTTTTTGCAGCGGGGCGATGCGGTTTAAGGGTGGACCACAAGCAGCTTCGCAGAGGATCAACCCACCCCCCCCCTATCCCCCCACCCCCCCCATCCAGGCCGCGGGGATCTTCTGCCTTGAGTATTTCCGTAGGACGGGAGGGAGAGTTGGGATGTAGAATGAAATCCCCGGCAGCACAGGACGGGCGGATTGTGTCCTCCTGTAGAGGGGGAGATGTCGCTGCGAGTGATCCCGAGTGAGTAATTGGCGGTGTCGATTTTGTTGTTGATTCGGTACTAAAAAAATTGCTGGAACATAACGGGGGGGGGGGGGGGGGATCTTGTGTGTTGTGTGAGTGAAACGAACAGCGCCATGTCATTCGTACGGTTTAAACAACGCAGGCAGCGTGGGGGCAGGAGGGGGGCTTTAATCCAGCAGTGGATTGACACAGAGCCGCTGTTACCTTTTTTTGTTAAATATATTTAAAAAATTCGGTAACAATTTTTGTACCGCGACGTTCGGTCACGCCGCTTGCCTACTCTTTCGAACTCGCCTTTTGCCCGTCCTCGGTCACGGGATAATAGCGGGGTGGGAGCAGACCTCTACCGACCGCTGTGTGTGTTGTGTGAGTGACGCGAACAGCGGGCCACGCTTAACAACACCGCATTCCCCCAGCAGTGACAACCCGCGGGAGGAGATGGGGAAGGGGGGGGGGGGAGGTGAGGGTCGGGGGTGGTTTGGCGGGGCGGCCCGCCGGATTCGAACCGCGAAACGTCGTGCAAACAAAAAAAAAGTTCTGGCCAGCTCGCGTTAACAAACAGAACACAAAAAAATCCTTGCGGAGGCCCCGAGTGGCCGCGTGTGGGCCAGCCATGTGGTCCACACTTGGTTGCCCCGGGGGCCAATGGGCATGCGAGGGAAACTTGGCTGCAGGTGGCTCGCATTACCTACCCCAGGGGCAGATGCGGGTAACAGTACCCGGGGCATGCGCTGCCTCGACACAGCCTCCGCCACACACCCACCCCCTCGGCACCCCGCACGAGAGAGATAAATGAGGATAAAGGGCCAAAATGTGTGTGTGTGGGTGGGTGGGTGGTGGGGGGGGGAGGAATCAGAATAATAATTTTTGGTTAAATCTTTCGACGAGACAAAATCTCCCGAGTGAGCCTCGCACGCAGAGGGAGATTTCGTCTTTAGATTTGCGGGAATGAATTAATGAATGACCTCCGGGCAAAAAAATAACAAAAAGCCACCCGGTACGGCACACACAGCGTGGGAAGGATTTCATCCAGCAGTGGATTGACAGAAAGCCGCCGTTCCGTTTGTTGAACACGTTATGAAATGAGGAAGTGTTTTTTTTTAGGGGGGGGAGGTGGGTTAAATAACAGGACTGAAGAAATACCGTGACATTTATGAATTACATTACAGCGGGGAGCGGTGGCGCTGCGGTTAGCGCACTGCGTTCCTGGCCACGCCGATAACATCGGTGGCGGGATCGATATTAGAATTGGTCCCGAGCATCCCCTGCGCCAACCAACGCTGACCAACGTGGTGACGTGTGGTCAAACGACCCTCACGACGGACACGGAATAGGAGGGTGGTGGGATGAGGCCTTAATTCAGCAGCGGATTGCTCGAGGCACAGAGCCCTGTGCATGGCAGTGCAATGCGCGCTCCTGCCACCGAATCCCCATTCAAACACCCCGGCCGCCTCGGACAGGGGAAGCCAAGCGGGTTAGAGCCCGGTTAGTCCACGGATATGGGCAGCGCCGGACTAAGCTAGTGCGGGGCCTGTAGCACATGTTATAAAGGGGCCCTGAATGAAACAAAAAAAACCACGTAAATATTAAAACACACATTTTTTACTTGCATAGTAAAGTAATTGTATTTGTTTTATTTGCTATACAGCCAGATAATGCGACAAATCGCTAACCTTAAACACCCAGTCGTTCATAACAGTTGAAGGCGGTATAGTACTATAGTGATAGAGCAAGTGCTGAATCACTGAGACGGAATTGATAGCTTGAATGCATTTAGCGCGGGGCCCTTGAAAGTTCGGGGCCCTTGAAAGTTCGGGGCCTGTACTTGATTTGAAGCTTTCGTGACTGCAGGAATCCATACTCTTTGGTTCTTTCGGCAAAGTCACGAGGGTAGAAAATTAATAGATCACGACGTTTCGATCGCACGACAAGCGACCGTCTTCAGGTGAGAGAGACGGCCGCTTGTGTTGCGATCGAAACGTCGTGATCTATGAATGTTCTATCTACGTGACTTTACCGAAAGAACCAACGAGTATAGAGTGCGTGGCCCGTAGCACGTTGTAGCTACTTTTGCTACTGGGACAATCGGGCACTGGATGGGTGAGCACCCTGCCGCTTGCCAGGTGAAGTTGGCTGTGCGGTGAGTCCAGGACACGGCAGTGCTGAGTGTCTCCCCTTCGTGTGTGTGAGTGTGTGGAGCAGCGCGGTTCCAGATTTTCTCCGGGGGTCTCCTTCCTCTGCACCCTCCCCGACTCGGCACCAAACTCAACGGCGGAATGAAGTGGCCGAACATCTCAGTTGTAGTGGCGGGCCCCTCCTGATCTTCTCACAATAACAAGACAGATTTTTTTTGTTGTCACCGGGTAAGGCCTCGCTGAGTTGTACAGCTTTTTTTTTTTTAAAGAAGCGACCTGGCCACAAATGATAGCTCAGCGAGGTATGGCGAGCCACATACTCTGAACGCGTGGTGTTGATTCGAAATGTGGAGGGAACAATCGGAGGACCCGGAGAAAATTCCACGCGACCACGGGGAGAGAGAGAGCGAGACACGCATACTACAAATATACAGCAGCAGGCATCAGGAACGAACCCACGACCTCCTGTATACCAGGCGAGGGAGTTAACATCTCAGAACCGGGACGACCCTATGGATGGCGCCCGCGTCTCTGCTTCCCACCCACATGGGAAGAGGAGAGAGGGAGAGAGAGAGAGAGGGGGGACGACTCAGAAAGAGAGAGAGAGAGTGAACGACTCAGAGAGAGAGAGAGAGTGAACGACTCAGAGAGAGAGAGAGAGGGGGGACGACTCAGAGAGAGAGAGAGTGAACGACTCAGAGAGAGAGAGAGAGTGAATGACTCAGAGAGAGAGAGAGAGAGTGAACGACTCAACGGTGAACACCGCTCGATCCCATGCGGATGGAACAGGCGGAGTTCACGTGTTTTGCTGTTATCGCCTTCTCCTCTCCGACGCTCACGGGCAGAAGGGGGGTTTGTAACACCCGCGTGTGTCTTTGTGTGTGTGAGGTCCACCCACCCTCGCTGGTTCTGTTGTCTCCACAGTGCTGGGTTAGAGGCTACCACGTGCAGCGTAGCCACCGCCACCCGATGCGGTCACCCTATGAACCCACTTACTGGTAGGAACCTCCTGGTTACACCAGCCCACACGGGATTATTCTGTCCGTCTGTCCGTCGTGCATCCAAAAATGGGAGGGGTGGGGCTGGGTGGGGGGGTGGGAGGGGTGGGGCTGGGTGGGGAGGGGCTGGTCACCCCGTGGTGCCCTTATAAAACTCAACGTTTAACCTACTCACGCCGGCTTGTGCCCGCCCTCACAGTCGGGCATATTTGCGGAATACACCACGCCGCCGTTGACCCTGGCCACTGACCGAGCAACCCAACGTTCCTACCAGCTCCCTCCGCAGGAATGTGTTCAATTGACCCAGCCTTACCTGTCTAGAGCCCATTCCATGATAGCACCCGGGCATCGATCAGCCTCCCATTGTATCTGCTGTACCAGATGGAAACTCCTCCGGTGCAGCCATGGAAAGATTCTCGAACTGAGTTGTCCAAAAAAAGATCTGAAATAATGTAGTGGCCAAGAGGACATTGCCTGTTGCACCCCAAGGCGAACAGGGAACGTCTTTTACTCTCCAACACACAAACAGTATGTTGAAGCAGTAACGAATTGTCATGTTTTATTCACGTAACAAACCTTACTAATTGGCTGTGTCGGGTGGTGGCAGGGTTCACTAATAATAATACAGCCTCTGTTATTGATAGTACTGGTGGCGAAAGCCGACTAGCTGTTGAACTTAAAATTGCTCTGAGCTTATACCCGGGCCTTGCTGATCACGTCCACAGAGTCAGGGACCCTGCAGAATAATCCACAGCACTGGCCTATTGCTGGTGTCATGGGCCTTGACCAGGTCAATAAAGCAGAGATGTATATACGTCCTGTCATGAGCGGAGTTTGCGGGGTGGGGCAATGCCCCCCCTCCAAATTGAACACCTTAATCAATTTATTTTCAGAAGTTTAGAATTTTTTTTTATTATATGCACCCGCGATTCCGAATCGCGAGGGACAAATTGAACCGGCGCTCCCCCCCAACCACGCAAACACAGAGAAGTCGATCTCCACCTGTGGCTCCTGTTGGGATTGCCCCGCACCTCCGCTGCAGCAGTCGGGGCTCCTTCGCAAGGTCAAGGAGGCGACGTTGGACAACCTCGTGCCGGACACCACTGCCGGCAAGACCGAGGGGAGAGATGCCACGCTAATTGTTGCAATCAGTGCTGCCCCCCCCCTTCCGCCCCTTTTCAAGAAGGGGGGGGAGGGTGGGGGGGGGGACCACCAGGGCACGCAAGCAGCTGTGATGATGTCATATAGGGGCAGCCCGCACACAACTGGGATTACAAAGACAAATGTCCCTGTTAGCAGACTGTAGGGGCAAGTGGTGTTAGCGAGCAGCACCTGTGAAGGCCGGAACGGCACACGAGGGGTGGCCAGCACCCACGCCCGGCCGCCTTTGTCTCCCCGGTGTCAATGTTTACACACCGCACGAGGTACTCATTTAAGGCTGAGTCGACCTAGGAGATGCCCATAACCGGATCAGATAATCGTCACTGGTGTTGCCCCGTGAGCGGGAATCGAACTCGGGTAGTCGAGTATCGTAGCGTGGCACGCTAACCGCTTCACCACCGCTCTCCACACAAAAGCAGCAGCAGCAGCAGCGGCAACGTCGACCTCCCCCCCCCCGTCCTACTAAAACCTGGCAGGACCCTCCTGAAACAAAAAGAAGAGTCTCGAGGCTTTCCGCGGGAGGGGTGGGGTGGGGGTGACGCGAAACGATAAGAGCCGCTTTCTCCCGCGTGGTCTCGAGGAGGGTGGTGAGAGGTTTGTAGACAGCTGGGGGCCGCTGATGGTGCTCCTCCACCAGCATCATCATCATCATCAGCAGCAGCAGCATCATCATCA
Source organism: Lampetra fluviatilis (assembly GCF_964198595.1). Lineage (NCBI taxonomy): Eukaryota > Metazoa > Chordata > Hyperoartia > Petromyzontiformes > Petromyzontidae > Lampetra > Lampetra fluviatilis. The sequence continues at coordinate 5,781,634 of NC_136324.1, forward strand.
TCAGCAGCAGGCAGAGATCGCTGGGAACCCGCGCAGCCACAGCAGCTGCACGAGGAGCCACAGCCCGTCCTGAGCATCATCCATTTCATCTGAGCATCACGAGGAGTAGTAGGCGGGGGGGGGGGTGAGAACGATGCCAACCCCAGCTGCAAGTAATGATCAAATTATATTCCTTTTTTTCCCGTTCCTTCCTCCAACTCGCAGCAGCTATAGCTATTGCGAGTTTGAATGAGGCCACGGGGTGGATGTCTCGCTCCCACCGTTCAAGAGCACGAAGGCCCCGCGTCGTTACATATGACAAACCGATGGCCGGTGGACCACATCCGAGCTCCACGTGTGGGCCCCGGTGTCACGCACTGGTGGGTTCAAGTTCAAGTTCAAAGTTAATTTATTGGGTATAGCCCTGTGAGCCATTCGGCTCTTGAATCGGGTGCAACCGCAACAAACAAAAAAACCAAAAACATGAACAAAAAACATCTTAAAGTGAATATGTGACTGAGTGCAAACAGACAGTAAAATATTGCAGAAAAAGCACCGTACACAAAAATGTGCAAAAATCCCAGTGGGATGCAAGTCAAACAAAAACAACAACAACCACAAGACAACTTAGATTAAGGTCATCAGTCTAACTCTGTACTACAACAAACAAACATGGCCAAACCAAAAAACGTATCGAAAATCACCAAAATAAAGCCATAAAAGCAACGTAACAGTGGTCATAGGAACTGTGACCGAATTTTCACAATAAACGACGTGAACAACATGTACTACCAAACTCTGCAGCCATAGCTGGCTGCATGAGTCACTCCACAACAGCAGGAGCATCAGTCGGAGTATCATGGGTGCTGATGGCAGGGACGGGTGGGCCCTCGTGCCACGGACGTCGTGGGGTTTCGCGACTTTCGCTTCTGCTGTCAACAGGGGCCCGAAGTTGCCCTCGCTTTTATGACCCCGGCGTGCGCCCGTGGTACCGGCACGGCAGGGGTCGCAACCGGGTACCCGATACCCGTACCCCTACCCGATACCTGGCTACCCGTACCCGGCCGGGTACGGGTAGCCGTTTGCGACCCTGGTGCGGCCGGGTACGGGTAGGCCGTGAGTCACTGGTGAGTAACCGTTTGTCACTCATTTCGGGTAGGGTACGGGTACGGGTAGGGAATGGGTACCCGTACCCGGCCGGGTACGTGTACCCATTTGCGACCCTGGTGCGGCCGGGTACGGGTAAGGAATCAAAGCCCGTTTGCGACCTCTGTGGCCCGGGTGGCGATGCCCTCGCCACGCCCATTGACAAAGGGCACCCACGTGGCTCCTGCAGCCGGCAGGGCAAGTGCAAGAGAAGGACGGGTAACCAACACCACTCCCGGCCGCTTTTGTTTCCCTCGAGCGGCGATGTTTAGACGCGGTTGAGTCAGCCTTGGGGAGGCCGAGCACTGGTGTCAGATAATCGTCACCGGTGTTGGCCGTGAGCGGGAATGGAACCCGGGTCGCCGGGTTCGTAGCACAGCGCGCTAACCGCGACCCCACCGCTCCTCGTATTCGCGCACACAAAACACACACAGATCCCCCGTATAGCCTTAGCACACTGTAGGAGCAAGTGCTGTTAGCGAGCACCGATAAAGGCCGGAATGGCACACGAGGGGGTGAGTGGCCAGCACCACGCCCGGCCGCCTTTGTCTCCCCAGTGGCGATGTTTCCACACCGCACCAGGCATCTCATTAGAGGCTGACTTGGGGAGGACCGGCACAGGCTCAGATATAATCGTCACCGGTGTTGGCCGTGAGCGGGAATCGAACCCGGGTCGCCGGTTTCGTAGCGCAGCGTAGCGCTAACCGCTGCACTACCGCTCCCCACACACGCGCGCACACGCACACAAGGACACACACACACAAGGACACACACACACACAAGGACACACACACACAAGGACACACACACACACGCGCGCGCGTCTATATATAAATGCACATAATGATCCATCATAATGATTGCTGCAGTAAGCGTCCAGGCAGTGGGGGGGGGGACACCTGACCATGCTAATGAGTGGCCTCACGTTACAGGCAGGAGGAGGAGGAGGCTCCTCCACACTCCTCGCCACCACCGCCTTCACGTGCAGCAGCAGCAGCAGAAGCAGCTGCAGCTGCGGCTACGGCTGCTGCTGCTGCTGTTGTTCGCGCGTGAACCCAGCGCAAGGCAGGGAGATACATTAACCGCCGCGACAAAGGTAAAGCTAAAGATCCCCCGTGTAGCCCTGCACAGACCCCCCGTGTAGCCCTGCGCAGGCTGTTGGCTGGTGGGGGGGGGGGGTGTTAGCGAGCAAGAAGGGGTGGTGTGGACAACAATTCCACACACCCCGCCCCGGCCGTCTTTGTCTCTCCAGTGATGATGTTTACACATCCCATAGACTCACGTAGACTCACACGGACCATAGAGTAACACAAAGACTCACATAGACTTACACAGAGACCCACAGACTCACATCGACTTACACAGATACCCATAGTCTCACATAGACTTACACAGAGACCCATAGACTCACGTAGACTCACACGGACCATAGACTTACACAGAGACCCATAGACTCACATAGACTTACACAGAGACCCATAGACTCACATCGACTTACACAGAGACCCATAGACTCACATAGACTTACACAGATACCCATAGACTCACGTAGACTCACACGGACCATAGACTTACACAGAGACCCATAGACTCACATAGACTTACACAGAGACCCATAAACTCACATCGACTTACACAGAGACCCATAGTCTCACGTAGACTCACACGGACCATAGACTTACACAGAGACCCATAGACTCACATCGACTTACACAGAGACCCATAGACTCACATAGACTTACACAGAGACCCATAGACTCACGTAGACTCACACGGACCATAGACTTACACAGAGACCCATAGACTCACGGAGACTTACACAGAGACCCATAGACTCACATAGACTGTAGGGGCAAGTGCCTTTAGCAATCGCCTATGAATGCTAACACGGCACACGAGGGGGGTGGGTGGACAGGGTCACGCCCGGCCGCCTTTGTCTCCCCAGTGGAGATGTTTACACACCGCACCACGTACTCATTTGATGCTGAGTCGACCTAGGGGAGGCCCAGTACCGGTTCAGGTAATCGTCACCGGTGTCGGCCGTGAGTGGGAATCGAACTCGAGTCGCCGGGTTCGTAGCGCAGCTTAGCGCTTACCGCTACTGCACTACCGCTCCCCACATGCATCCACATACACACACGCGCGAATATGTGCACGCGCGCACACACACAGACACACACAGACACACGCACACAGCCACCCACTACTAAAACACAATAACACGCGGATTAACAACGCATCTGAGAGTGACGACAGCGTTTGAAGACTCTGCTTAGAGGCGACGGCCACGCGACATCCACGGGGATCTGGAGGGGATCTGGAGGGGATGTAGCGGTGGGGTGGTGGTGGTGGGGTGGTGGTGGGGAGGTGGTGGTGGTGGGGAGGTGGTGGGGGGGGTGGTGGTGGGGTGGTGGTGGGGAGGTGGTGGTGGTGGGGAGGTGGTGGGGGGGGTGGTGGTGGGGGGGGTGGTGGGGTGGTGGTGGGGTAGTGGTGGGGAGGTGGTGGTGGGGAGGTGGTGGGGTGGTGGTGGGGAGGTGGTGGCGGGGTGGGGTGGTGGTGGTGGTGATTGGGGGTGGTTTTGGGGAGGTGGTGGGGGGGTGGTGGTGAGGGGGTGGTGGTGGGGGGGTGGGGGTGGTGGTGGGGGGGTGGTGGTGGGGTGCTGGTGGGGGGGTGGTGGTGGGGGGGTGGTGGTGGTGGGGGGGTGGTGGGGTGGTGGTGGGGGTAGTGGTGGGGAGGTGGTGGTGGGGAGGTGGTGGGGTGGTGGTGGGGAGGTGGTGGCGGGGTGGGGTGGTGGTGGTGGTTGGGGGTGGTTTTGGGGAGGTGGTGGGGGGGTGGTGGGGTGGTGGTGGTTGGGGGTGGTTTTGGGGAGGTGGTGGGGGGGGTGGTGGTGAGGGGGTGGTGGTGGGGGGGTGGGGGTGGTGGTGGGGGGGTGGTGGTGGGTTGCTGGTGGGGGGGTGGTGGTGGGGGGGTGGTGGTGGTGGGGAGGTGGTGGGGTGGTGGTGGTGGGGTGGTGGTGGTGGTGGGGTGGTGGTGGGGGGGTGGTCGTGGGGTGATGGTGGGGTAGTGGTGGTGGTGGGGTAGTGGTGGTGGGGGAGGTTGTGGTGGTGGGGAGGTGGGTGGGGTGGGTGGTGGGGGGGGTGGTTGTGGGGTGGTGGTGGGGTGGTGGTGGTGGGGAGGTGGTGGTGGAGGTGGTGGGGTGGTGCTGGGGGTCCGGTCTCTAAACTCGTGCAGGGCGTTGGGAGCTTCACGGCAGCAGAGGGAGAATTGATCCGGGTCGGCGTGCTGGGAGTTCGGGGACGGTGCCGATGCCAGGCGCAGCGCACACGTGCGCGGGTGGGTGAGCTGCAGGCTGACGAGACGAGCGAGCGAGTGGATGCTGATGCCGGACTTTCACGGCTGGGACGCGGTCTCTTATCTCCAGCGTGGCAAGGGCAGGGGAGGCCATTCCACAATATGTGGGCAGCAGCAGCAGCAGCAGAACAATTTGATGTTCATTTTACAAACTCCCATTGTTGTGGGTTTACTCTCCAACGCACCGGTGGGCTGATGTGGTTACTAATTGGCACGTTTTGTTTACGTGGCAACCCTTACAGGGTTGACTGTGTAGGGTAGTGCCACTTACGCGATCTAACCAGAAACAAAACCTTTGTTATGAATAATGTCGGTCGCGAAAGCAACGGCCAGACCAGACGTGCCAGAGACCCGTTGCGACGTTGCCCAGGTTAAAGCGCGCAAACGCAGCACACACAGCACGCACAGCACGCACAGCACACACAGACGCACAGCACACACACACAGCACACACAACACACACACACACAGCACACACAGCACACACAGCACGCACAGCACACACAAACAGCACACACAGCACATACCGCACACACAGCACACACAGCACACACAGCACACACAGACACACACAGCACACACAGCACGCACAGCACACACAGACGCACAGCACACACACACAGAACACACAACACACACAGCACGCACAGCACACACACAGCACACACAACACACACACACAGCACACACACACAGCACACACAGCACATACCGCACACACACAGCACACAGCACACACAGCACGCACAGCACACACAGCACGCACAGCACACACAGCATACACAGCACACACAGACACACACAGCACATGCCGCACACACACAGCACAGCACACACAGCACACACACACACACACAGCACACACAGCACATACCGCACACACACACACACACAGCACACACAGCACATACCGCACACACAGCACACACACACAGCACACACAGCACGCACAGCACAACACACACACAGCACACACAAGCATACCGCACACACACAGCACGCACAGCACACACACAGCACACACAGCACACACAGCATGCACAGCACGCACAGCACGCACAGCACACACAGCACACACAGCATACACAGACACAGCACACACACAGCACACACAGCACACACAGCACACACAGCATACACAGACACACAGCATGCACAGCATACACAGCATACACAGCATACACAGCACACACAGCATACACAGCACACACAGCACACACAGCATACACAGCACGCACAGCACACACAGCATGCACAGCACACACAGCACACACAGCATACACAGCACACACAGCACACACAGCACACACAGCATACACAGCACACACAGCACACACAGCAATGCACAGCATACACAGCACACACAGCACACACAGCACACACAGCACAACACAGCATACACAGACACACAGCATGCACAGCATACACAGCACACACAGCACACACACAGCATACACAGCACACACAGCACACACAGCACACACAGCACACACAGCATACACAGCACACACAGCACACACAGCACACACAGCACACACAGCACACACAGCACACACAGCACACACAGCACACACAGCACACAGCATGCACAGCATACACAGCACACACAGCACACACAGCACACACAGCACACACAGCACACACAGCATACACAGACACACAGCATGCACAGCATACACAGCACACACAGCACACACAGCATACACAGCACACACAGCACACACAGCACACACAGCATACACAGCATACAACAGCACACACAGCACACACAGCACACACAGCACGCACAGCACACACAGCACACACAGCACACACAGCACACACAGCACACACAGCACACACAGCGCACACAGCACACACAGCACACACAGCACACACAGCGCACACAGCACACACAGCACACACAGCACACACAGCATACACAGCACACAACAGCACACACAGCATACACAGCACACACAGCATACACAGCACAACACAGCACACACAGCACACACAGCACACACAGCATACACAGCACACACAGCACACACAGCACACACAGCACACACAGCACACACAGCACACACAGCATACACAGCACACACAGCACACACAGCACACACAGCACACACAGCACACACAGCATACACAGCACACACAGCACACACAGCACACACAGCACACACAGCACACACAGCACCAGCATACACAGCACACACAGCACACACAGCACACACACATACACAGCTTACACAGACACACAGCGCACACACACACACAGCACACACAGCACACACAGCATACACAGCATACACAGCACACACAGACACACACAGACACACAGCACACACACAGCACACAGCATACACAGCATACACAGCACACACAGCACACACAGACACACAGCACACACAGCACACACAGCACACACACATACACAGCTTACACAGACACACAGCACACACAGCACACACAGCACACACAGCGCACACAGCATACACAGCATACACAGCACACACAGACACACAGCACACACAGCACACACAGCATACACAGCATACACAGCGCACACAGCATACACAGACACACAGCACACACAGCACACACAGCGCACACAGCACACACAGCACACACAGCACACACAGACACACAGGCACACACAGCACACACAGCATACACAGCATACACAGCACACACAGCACACACAGACACACACAAGACACACAGCACACACAGCACACAGCACACACAGCGCACAGCTTACACAGACACACACAGCACACACAGCACACACAGCACACACAGCGCACACAGCATACACAGCATACACAGCACACACAGCACAGCACAGCACACACACAGCAGCACACAGCTCACACAGCATACCAACAGCATAACACAGCATACACAGCATACACAGCACACACAGCACACACAGCACACACAGCATACACAGCTACACAGCATACACAGCATACACAGCATACACAGCACAACAACAGCACACACAGCCACACAGCACAACAGCACACACAGCATACACAGCACAACACAGCACACACAGACACACAGCACAACACAGCAACACAGCACACAGCACACACAGCAACACAGCACACACAGACACACAGCACACACAGCACACACAGCACACACAGCACACACACATACACAGCTTACACAGACAACACACAGCTCACACAGCACACACAGCACACACAGCATACACAGCACACAGCACACACAGCATACACAGCACACACAGCACACACAGCACACACAGCATACACAGCATACACAGCAACACAGACAGCACACAGCAAGCAGCACACACAGCATACACAGCAGCACACAGCACACACAGCACAACACAGCAACAGCACAGCATACACAGCACACACAGCACACACAGCACAACACAGCATACACAGCACACACAGCACACACAGCACACACAGACACACAGCACAGCACACACAGCATACAACAGCATACACAGACACACAGCACACACAGCACACACAGCACACAGACAGCACACACAGCACACACAGCATACACAGCACACACAGCACACACAGCATACAACAGCACACACAGCACACACAGCACACACAGCATACACAGCATCACACAGCACAACACAGCAGCACACACAGCACACACAGCATCACACAGCACACACAGCAAACACAGCACACACAGCACACACAGCACTACACAGCACACAGCAACACAAGCACACACAGCAGCACACACAGCAACACAGCACACACAGCACACACAGCACACACAGCACACACAGCATACACAGCACAGCACAGCACACACAGCACACACAGCACACACAGCACACACAGCACACACAGCATACACAGCATACACAGACACACAGCACACACAGCACACACAGCACACACAGACACACAGCAGCATCACAGCACACACAGCACACACAGCACACACAGCACACACAGCATACACAGCACACACAGCACACAGCACAGCACACACAGCACAGCACACAGCATACACAGCACCACACAGCACACACAGCATACACAGCACACACAGCATACACAGCACACACAGACACACAGCACACACAGCACACACAGCACTACACAGCACACACAGCACACAGCACACACAGCACACACAGCACACACAGCACACACAGCACACACAGCACACACAGCGCACACAGATCACACAGCACAACAGCACACACAGCACACAACAGCATACACAGCACAGCACAGCACACACAGCATACAGCACACACAGCATACACAGCACACACAGCACACACAGCACACAGCACACAGCACACACAGCACAACACAGCACACACAGCATACACAGCACACACAGCATACACAAGCGCACACAGACACACAGCACACACAGACACACAGCACACACAGCATACACACAGCACACAGCACACACAGCACACACAGCACACACAGACACACAGCACACACAGCACACACAGCGCACACAGCATACACAGCACACACAGCACACAGCACAGCACACACAGCACGCACAGCACGCACAGCACACACAGCATACACAGCACACCACAGCATACACAGCACACACAGCATACACAGCACACACAGCACGCACAGCACGCACAGCACACACAGCACACACAGCACACACAGCACACACAGCACACACAGCATACACAGCACCGCACAAGCGCACACAGACACACAGCACACACAGCGCACACAGACACACAGCACACACAGCATACACAGCACACACAGCATACACAGCACACACCAGCACGCACAGCACGCACAGCACACACAGCACACACAGCACACACAGCACGCACAGCACACACAGCACACACAGCACACACAGCACACACAGCACGCACAGCACGCACAGCACACACAGCGCACACAGACACACAGCACACAACAGCATACACAGCATACACAGCATACACAGCAGCCAACACAGCACGCACAGCACTCACAGCACACACAGCACACACAGCACACACAGCACACACAGCGCACACAGCACAACACAGCACACACAGCACACACAGCACACACAGCATACACAGCACACACAGCACACACAGCACACACAGCACACACAGCACACACAGCATCACACAGCACACACAGCACACACAGCACAACAGCACAACACAGCACACACAGCACACACAGCACACACAGCACAGCCACAGTACGCACAGCACACACAGCACACACAGCACACACAGCACACACAGCACACACAGCACACACAGCATACACAGCACACACAGCACACACAGCACACACAGCACACACAGCACACACAGCACACACAGCATACACAGCAAGCACACAGACACACAGCACACACAGCACACACAGCACACACAGCACACACAGCATACACAGCACGACACAGCACACACAGCACACACAGCACACACAGCACACACAGCACACACAGCATGACACAGCACACAACAGCACAACAGCACACACAGCACACACAGCACACAACAGCACACACAGCCACACACAGCACACACAGCACACACAGACACACAGCATACACAGCACACACAGCACACAGCACACACAGCACACACAGCACACACAGCATACACAGACACACAGCATGCACAGCATACACAGCACACACAGCACACACAGCATCACACAGCACACAACAGCACACACAGCACACACAGCACACACAGCAACACACAGCACACAGCACTACACAGCACACACAGGCACACACAGCACACACAGCACAGCACAGCACACACAGCACACACAGCACAACAAGCACACACAGCACACACAGCATCACACAGCACACACAGCACACAACAGCAGCACACAGCACACACAGCACACACAGCACACACAGCATACACAGCACACACAGAACACACAGCACACACAGCACACACAGCAACAACAGCACACACAGCACACACAGCACACACAGCACACACAGGCACACACAGCAATACACAGCAGCACACAGACACACAGCACACACAGCACACACAGCATACACAGCACACACAGCACACACAGCACACACAGCACACACAGCACACACAGCACACACAGCACACAACAGCACACACAGCACACACAGCAACACAGCACACACAGCACACACAGCACACACAGCACACACAGCACACACAGCATACACAGCACACACAGCACACACAGCACACACAGCACACACAGCACACACAGCACACACAGCACACACAGCACACACAGCACACACAGCACACACAGCACACACAGCACACACAGCACACACAGCACACACAGCACACACAGCACACACAGCACACAGCCACACACAGCACACACACAGCATACACAGACACACACAGCACACACAGGCACACACAGCATACACAGCATCACACAGACACACAGCACACACAGCACACACAGCACACACAGCACCACACAGCACACAGCATACACAGCACACACAGACACACACAGACACACAGCACACACAGCACACACAGCACTACACAGCATACACAGGCACACACAGCACACACACGACACACAAGCACACACAGCACACACAAGCACACACAGCATACACAGCTTACACAGACACACAGCACACACACAGCACACAGCACACACAAGCGCTACACAGCAAACACAGCATACACAGCACACACAGACACACAGCACACACAGCACACAGCACTACACAGCACACACAGCGCACACAGCATACACAGACACACAGCACACAGCACACACAGCACACACAGCACACACAGCACACACAGCACACACAGCAGCACACAGACAACATAGCACACACAGCATACACAGCACACTACAGCACACACAGCACACACAGCACACACAGCACAGCACACACAGCACACACAGCACACACACATACACAGCATACACAGACACACAGCACACACAGCACACACAGCACACACAGCGCACAGTACAGCATACACAGCACACACAGCACACACAGCACCAGCACACACAGCACACACAGACACACAGACACACAGCACACACAGCACACACAGCACACACAGCACACACAGACACACAGGCACACACAGCACACACAGCACAACACAGCACACACACATACACAGGCTTACACAGACAACACAGCGCACACAGCACACACAGCACACACAGCACACACAGCACACACAGCACACACAGCATACACAGCACACACAGCACACACAGCACACACAGCACACACAGCACACACAGACACACACAGCACACACAGCACACACAGCACACACAGCATACACAGCACACACAGCACACACAGCACACACAGCATACACAGCATACACAAACACACAGCACACACAGCACACTTACAGCATACACAGCACACACAGCATACACAGCACACACAGCACACACAGCATACACAGCACACACAGCACACACAGCACACACAGCATTACACAGACACACAGCACACACAGCACACACAGCACACACAG